>NC_051311.1:161565983-161626084 GCF_015220235.1 Choloepus didactylus | reverse complement strand
TTGAATTAGGCATTATGAAGTCCAAGCTAACCAGAAAAATAGGGTAAGGTTTCTGAGAAGTGTTAAGTGCACTTTGAGGTTGATTATCTTTTTATACCAAGAAAGAAAAGCTGCCCTGTTTGAGTTTTTTCAGAAATGCTTAACCACTGTGGTACAAATGCAATTGTTTTATAATCAAATGGATGTGGAAAAAAGCTGAACAAGAGACTGTAGAGTATTGGCAAAATGTTTTTGAAGAGATAAACTATGAGGTGGAAGATAGATAAGTAGGAAAGGGAATAAAGAAAAAGAAGGGTGGAAGAAAGGTGAGAATTAATAAACTAATAGGCTATAGATTCAGATTATGTAAACACAGTGCATATATTTGAACTAAAAGCCTGGAAAGACAGAATTTTTGTCCAAAACTGGGAAATTGAATTATGATTCAAAGCATAAAAAATCGATTATCACTCTAGTAATTCAGAAAATGCAAGCTAACAATCCATATTAGAGGAGGATAATGAGATAGAGAGGATTACTTGGCTGTAAGAGATCGAATATTAGAATTAGAGGATTTTAGAATAGTGATCGAATTAGAGGACTAATTTGGTATGGTGGGTGAGAAAGGAAGAAAATTCATTTTCACCAACTGTACTCCTTCAAACTTTCCATTTTATGCATCCTACTCTTGGAATGTCATCTCTTACCTTTTCCAGTTAACTTGTAAGCCCACCTAAAAGTGCTGGGCCCCAAAAGAGCCCTCCTTTCTTATTTTTATCCTTTTTTTTTTTTAACCAATCCTCACTAATATCCTCACTTCCTTTATTAAAACTGCTTATATTAGATTCCAAGCACAGTTGAGTTGAAGGGTAGGAGGAAAATGCTACAAGTAAGGGGATCAAGTAATAACTATCTAGATAGTGAATGAAGATCCCTAACCCTTTCTCTCACTTGAGAACAAGAACTAATAATAGTTTATATGCTTGATATCCATTGCCTGCCCTCTGATTTTCTATCAAAGAATGTGCTCCTACGTTTTATGGAGCAGCACTTCCTAGGGATTTCCTGAGAAAATGTGCACTGGGATATTTATTATTTATAACCTTTCATGAGTGAAAAAGTCCCTTTGATAGCTTTATGTTTTATTTATACGATTGGTAGGGTATAAACTGTAGGGGTGGGGGATAGTTGTCTTTTGGTATGTTGAAGGTGTTGTTCCAAATTTTTCTTTCAATTTGCTATGATGATGTGTAGATAAATGATTCCATTCTGATACAGAATCTTCTATCATCAGGGTTCATTTTCTCACTGTTTTTGTATACTTGTTTAAGTGTCACTTGAATATAAAGGCCTGTCCTGACCCCCATTTTCTTCCCTTACTGTACTTTGTTGTTCTACTCAGCTCTTATCATCAAGTGGACACTGTGAAGGTTAAGGTCATGCAGTCATCTTGGCTGGGTTATGGTGCTTCAGTAGTTTGGTCAAATAAGCCACCGGCCCTGATTGTCACTGTGAGGGTAATTCTTAGACTGATTTGCATCTATAATCAGTTCATTATATACAAGGCTGATTGCATCAATAAATCCACAAAGGATACTATCTTCAGCAGTGTGGGGAGTCTCCTCTTCCAATCAGTTCAAGGTCTCAAAAGTCAGATGGAGGGTTTCAGAAATCAGACAGAAGAATTTCTGCCTCTACTTCAGCCAGCCAAATTTTTCAGAGGAATTGAACTTCACCTTCATTGGCATTTCCAACCTGCAAACTGCCCTATGGTGTTTGGAAATGACAGATTTCAAAATCATCTTTTTTGGAGTTCTCTACAGAATTCTGGCTTGCCGATCCCCATGGTCATGTGAGACAATTCTTATAGACAATCAACCTCTCTTTATCTCTCCCTAACACTGTGTGTGTGTGTGTGTGTGTTGTGGTGTGTGTGTGTGTGTGTGTGTGTGTACAGTATATACATATCCTGCCAGTTCTGTTTCTCTGGAGAACTTTGACTAATACAGACATACAGATGTATTCTGTACTGACTCATTTATTTTTTTATTCTCCTCCCTCCCCATTAAAATATTAGCTGATGTTAACTGAGAAGAGCAACATTTATTCTTTGATTGTTGCTATTTACTGTTGATTAGCTCATTCTTAGAACTATGGTATGAAAAAAGATTTTTCATCAGTAAGTAAATTCATCTTTTACCCCGGAAGCTTTTATCTGACTCTTTTCATCATCATTGTTTTAAAATTATATAAAGTGTCTTTTGCACTTCATCAATGTGTATGTGCCTCTCTGTGATGGAAAATTAGTGGTCTTTTTCAGTTTATTTAGTCTTAATTCTAAAAAATTTTCCTAAATTTTGTCTTTAATTACCCTCGTCCTTATTCTCTATTCTCTTTCTGGAAATCCTATTATTAGGGTGTTCATACTTCTGGATTGATCTTCTAAGTCACTTTATCTTTCACTTTTCTTTTTCATTGTTTTCTTTTGGTTTTATTTTATCAGATTTATTTACAAGTTTTAGTTTAATTTTTTCACTCATGGTATTATATTTATTAATTTATCTAAATTATTATTTTGTGTACATTTCAAAATATCATCCAGCTTCTCTTTTAAGGATATAGTATTTTTTCTTTTCTCAAGAATAATTATAGAGAGGTTCTTGTTTGTCTTATACTCCTTGCACTTTTTATGTTTCTGCTGAGATTTTTTTATCATTTTATCTGACTTGACAAATCATTTTCACATTAGAGACTTTCATCAACTGATATATTATTAAAGATCTCATATATAAGAGAGAATTATAAAAAAAATTAAGTAGATGGTTACAGTGACAGATAAAGCTTATTGCTAGTGGGCATTCTTATAGAATAAACTGGCTAGACACCCAAATATGAGAATCTTTAGCTTAGATTTTAGTTTTGTTTTCTTCTTGGATGCATTAATTTCCCTAAGAGAAGACTCCTGCTAGCTCTTGCAAGGGTATTGGGCTTTATGGACTAGGCTTTCCATTTCCTCAGAGCAAAATGGGAAAAAGGAGTTGAAGTTTCATCATTCAGTGTAGTAAATTTTCACTCAATTCTATGCTGTTCTGTCCATGCCCCCTCTCTCAAATGTCCTCTTGTGTTCAGCCTTTAACAAGGAAAGTTCTGGGGAGTCACCTGTGAGTTCAGGGTGGGACAAGGGATCTGATATCTAGAGCACCCACCCAATTCTCTTGTTTCCAGCCCCGTGAGCAATTTATTTTGAGAGTTAATTTTTGCCCTCAATTCCAGAGAAATCTTGGTTCAAGTTTGAGAACTGGCCTACTTATGCTTCTAATTCTCCATGAACAATTTACCTTTAAAATCTTTCTTTGGTCTACAAAATAGTTACCACCTGTCTCTCAGCTTTCTAGATTTCCAAAATGCTGTTGCTCTTGTTTCTTCTACCATTGTTTCTGTCCTTGTGGGTTTGGCCGTTTGCTACAATTTTAGTATGACTCCAGGAGTTTGGTGAGGAGGGGTTAATTTCTATTTTCCACTCCTTTAAAATTTTCATTCACTGAGGTTTTATGTTTTCATGTTATCCATGTGATCCTTTACCCCAAGAGATTATTTTTGTCATTCACTTTGCAAAATTTACCTCCTTTAAAGCTGAATTCTCAAACACTGCTTCTTCCCTCTCCATACCAAAAGTCACATCCCCTATTCCTATTATTTCAACATCCCCTTTATGCTGAAAATTCTCCCAATGCATTTGTTTGGTTGGCATCTGCACACATGACTATCTAGTGTATTATCTCAACATAAAAGATACCCAAAATGTTTCCACTACCCTAAACCTACTTATAGTCAGAAGTCCTGTTAAGTACATGGTGACTTTAGTTTTTCTGGGTTGCTGTTGCCAAAGTTTCAGCACTTCCCTCTCTTTCACTCATGCCATCTCCAATATGTAAACATTCACTTTTAATTATAACCTAAACCCCAACTCTACTCTTACTACCCTTCTGGAAGCCACTAGTCTAGTGCTGTCCATTAGCCACTAGTCTAGAAGCTATTCCTTCTGGGTGCTCAGTACTGTCTCCATTAAAAAGAGATACTTTAGATATCTCACATACAATAATTCCCCAATCCAATTCTTCCGATGGCTTCCTAACTTAGAAATGCACATTCCTTACCACATCCTCCAAGTTTCAAGCCTCTTACTAACAGAGAAGGCTTCTCCAACTACCCCATCTAAAATCCTGCTGCTCACTTGGTGCCAGCAGTGCTCTCCACCCCACTCCATCTCCATCGTTGTTTCTTCTAATTTTCCTCAAATAATTTTTACTAATGACATTGTATTATATTTTTTGATTTATAAATGTAACTGTTTAGAATAATCAGTGAAATCCAAAGAAGGATTATAGTATGAGAAGAGTAACAAGCTGAAGACAAAGCTCTAGGGAACTCCATATTATGGGATAGAGAGGTAGAAGCCACAGAGAGGTGTTTCTGTGATAGGATTCTACAGAAGAAAATCTATGTTGGGAAATATCTAATTTAGATGGCACTGAATGTGTTAATTCTTCCCATTTATTCTAATTCAACCTTCTGGGGAATACGTAAGATAGAGTGGTGATGGTGTAGTGGCGGTGCGTGTGTGTGTGTGTGTGTGTTTGTGTGTGTGGAGATACTGGTGTACCTTAGAAGGAGGAATGATGAGAAAGAAGTGATCAACTAACTTTGTAAAAGTCATTAAAAGAAACTAAGTTAAGAAAATAGGAGATAAATAATGTGATAAAGTGTATGACTCTCAAAGTGAGCCTACAAATTATTCTGAGGGCAGAAGCAAGAGAATATGTAGCCTCAGAGTTCAGATGGAAGTGGCCAGTCAAAATCTAAATATTCCTTAAAGACCCATTTAGGCTTAAAAAACACACAAATTTTATATTTTCTTCCATATTATATCTATTTAACACTAAAATATTTTAATCACTCTGCATTAATGGTTGTTCCAGGAAATGCACCACATTAATCACTTGGCAGTGAGTTCATCTTAGATCTCTGCTGTCCATACTGCTTTAGAGATTTGCATAACTTATGTTTGGGAGTTGGGACTGAATGCAAACCTAGATACATAAGCTATAATGTGTGTAAATATAAAAATATCCTTTTAATTAAAGGTAGCAATCACTAGAAAAATGGTAAAGCAGTTAAGCATTCAGTGACTCTCTTTGTAAAATTCTGTGGATTACTGACAATTACTTCTGTAGCACCAAAACACCCAGAAGTGTTTCTCAAAGTGTGTTCCCCTCAAGAATCAGGAATTCTTTACCTAGTTTGAAGCAATGAGTTTAATGTGCATTTTATGGAGCCAGAGAACTGTATCTAATCTTAATCATGGTATGAAAAATCATGTAGGAGTGGGGTTTCCATAGATTAACCAAATTTTATGATCTTGGATTCCCTACTCCCTAGTTAGACACAAGAAAATAAATCAGAGAAAGAATAGATGTCACTGGAATTTGAATGATCCCTCCTGTATCAGCTGAGGATATTTCCTAATTTGTGGAGAAAGCATTTCTAACATAAAAAAATCTTTCATGGAATAATGTGGGGAGGGGTGGGGAGGTGGAGAGAGTCACCATTATCCATATGTCAGTCATTCCTTCTTCTGGGGGCCTAAATGAGCTAACTCATCACAGATCACTTAGCAACTGACATGCTAAACTTTGATAAAACAAATCTTGCTAAGTTCTGAAGCTGCTCTGTCTCACAGCAGCCCTGAATCTCCCTCAGAAGTTTCAAATGGATCTTCTCCTCTTACAGACTTGAAGCTCCACCTGAGTGGCTTAGAAAGCCGCTGTGCCAACACATCCAACATTCCTCTCTTCCTACTTCATGTAAATTTTAATGCCCTGCTCATTTCTGTTCTCCCAGTTCTTTTTCTATTCCTTCTTTTGCCACTTTTTTTTCCCTCCGAATTCATAGGTTTCATTAGCTAGTACTAAAGGTTTTTCCTTCACGCTGTCTTCTCATCCGGCACTTACTATTACCAGACAATCCTGACTCTTTATCTCGAGCCTCCACCTCTGTGTTTCTTCATTTGAATAAATACTATTTTTGACTAGCAACAAAACACCTAAGTGTCTAAGGCAAGTCCCCTTCAAACTGATAATCTTCAAATATCTTTTAACAGATTTAACAGATTTAGATCATGGAATGGAAAGCATCCTAGCAGTCCTATGAAGAGTTAAACTTTCATCCATGATGTCAAGCATCCTAGCTCTGACCCCAAAGTTACCCACACTTAGAATACAAAGCTCTGTAACTAAATGTATTTCCAAAAAGAAGAAAAGATGAAGTTCATTCACAATCAATTGGAAGAGGGGTGATAAGTTAATGACCTAATAGAAGAGAACACTTGGGAAATGCGTCCTCAACCCAGCTTAAACAGATTACTGATTTTCTTCAAACTTCCTTTAATGAGGGCAGTTATAAAGTTGAATATTAAATAAAATATGCCTAAGATTTTGTTCAGCAAATCTATGACATTCTAGTTCAGGGAAACATAGCGACTTTATAGGAACACTTTAAATTCCATTGTTTGCTCCTGGTGCAAACTAGGTCTTTTTTTTTTTTTTTTTTTTTTTTTTTTTTTAACCATAGTGATATGAAGCAGTTCTAGAGAGAAGATGGGAGAGGGAGAGAAAGACTTTATAGTGCAGTAATAATAGTGATGCTAGCACTATTTGCATGCTATGTCCCAGTCTTCTACCTACTTGACAGATACAGACTTGTTTAATTCTTCTAACAACCCTACATGTTTCTATTATTCTTCATATTTCATAGATAAGGAGAAATCAGATGTAAAATGTTAATCAAAACTTGCCCAGGGAAACAAAAACAACAAGGAAGTAACAGATTATCTACTATTTAGTTACTGGATGCACAATTAACACCAGTTAAAGGTGATTTAATTTTTATCCATTAGGGAAATGAAAATCAAAACCACAATGAGATACCAGCTCAAACCCATGAGAATGGTTTATTATTGAAAAAAAAAAGATGGAAAATAAAAGGTGCTGGCAAAGATGTGG
Organism: Choloepus didactylus; assembly: GCF_015220235.1. Taxonomy (NCBI): domain Eukaryota; kingdom Metazoa; phylum Chordata; class Mammalia; order Pilosa; family Megalonychidae; genus Choloepus; species Choloepus didactylus. Next base: position 161,619,044 of record NC_051311.1, on the reverse strand, counting down.
AGAACCAGAAACCCTCACACATTATTGGTGGGAATGAAAAATGGTAAAGCCACTGTAAAAGACAGTTTTTCAGTTCCTCATAAAGTTAAATATAGAACTACCATAGTTATACAGCAATCACACTTCTAAGTATATACCTGAAAGAACTGACAGCAGAGTCTAACAGAAATGTGCACACCAGTGTCCACAGCAGCATTATTCACAGTAACAAAAAGATGGAAGCAACCCAAGTGTCCATGAACACAATAATTGATAAACACAATGTAGTATACACATGCGATATAATACCATTCAGCTACTAAAAAGGAATGAATTCATGATACATACTATGACATGGATGAATCCTGAAGACGTCATATTGAGTGAAATTAGTCAGACATGAAAACACAGATATTTATGATTTCATTTATATGAAGTAACTAGAATATACAAATTCACAGAGACAGAAAGTAGATTCTAGGTTACCAGAGATAGGGGATGGGTTGGAAGGGAATAGAGAGTTAATGCATAAAGGGTGTAGATTTCTGTTTGGGGTAAAGTAAACATTTGGTAATAGATAGTGATGATAGAAGCACTGCATTGTATGTGTGATTAATGCCACTGGATTGTATCCTCGGGAGTGATTGAGATAGGAAATAAAATGCTGTATATATGTTACCACAACTAAGAGAGGAGGGGAGGAGGAGGATAATGAGAGAGACTAAAGAAAGAGTCAATGAAATACACTTTTATCCTGTAATGGATCTAATAATGGAGGAAAAAAGTGCTTAAAACGATATTATGGGGACATTTGAAAAATTTGGAAAATGAACTCTATGGTTTATATCAAAGTTAAATTTCTTGAACTTGATAACTATGGTAGACTAAGTTATGTACTCCAGAAAAACACAGATTCTTAATATTAATCCACATCTTTGTGGGTGTGAACCCATTGTAAATAAGACCTCTTAAAGATGCTATTTTTAGTTAAGGTGTGGCCCAACTGGATGAGGATAGGTCTTAATCTAGACCACTGAAGACCTTATAAAGAGGACCCGGAAAGGAGAGGACACTGCGATGTGCAGGAGAGCCAATGAACCGCAAAGATTGACAGCAGCCAGCCCCAGAGTGCTCCCAGCCCAGAGGGGAAGCAAACCTTCTAGCCTCCAAGACCTGTGAGGCAATAAATTCCCATTGCTTAAGCCAACCCATTGTGAGGTATTTGTGAGAGCACCTGGTAAAGAGACAATACCTGCTTACTGTGGCTACATGAGTAAGTGTTCCTGATCTCAGAAAACGTACATGGAAATTTTAAGGTTAGAGGCACATGATGTGTGCAACCTACTCTGAAATGTTTAGAAAATAGATAAATAGGTAGTAGGTAAATAAATAATTAGATAGATAGAATGATTTATCAAATGTATCAAATGCTAATAGTTGGTAAATCTGGATATCTGGATTAGGGGTACATTGAAATTCTATGCATTGTTTCTGTATTAATTTTGCAACTTTCCCTTAAATTTGAAATTATTTCAAAATAAAAATTTGAAAACATGTTAAAAAGTCATTTAACTTTTATAAAAGTCCCATTTGTTTTATTCTTTGTGTTCAGAGGATCTTCCCCTTGTAAACAAGACATCACATGCCTATAGCTGATACCCAATTTCTTTGATTCTCTTCTATTCCTATATATTTCCCAGTGTCTTGGCTCAGCTATTCTTTTTAGCAGTATGTCACAGAATATCATCTTTGTTCTACCTGTCACTTTATAATTTTCTGTCAAACATAGGCTGTTGTTTAACTTAGTGATTTATCAAAATTTCCCATTTCATTTTTTTAAAGCAATCAAACTCCTCCCAGCCACTGTCTATAAAATTGGGGGCAATCTACTTCATCAAAATAATTAGAGAAGCTGAAAATGTAAAGGGTTCTGTATGTGTCTTTTGCGCTGGAATCCTTTTCAAACTGCCAATTTCATTTGTGCCTATAAAGTTTTAAAGTTACTTAGTTCACCCAAACCTTCTGGCAGACACGAAATGGAATTCTCCACACTCGAATTGCAATCATTGAAGATAACAGGCTCCTTCTATGTGCTTGTACTGTGATTGATTTTCAGAGACTCTTCAATAATCCACTTGGTTAATTGAAAAAAAAAAAAAAAGAAAAGAAAAGAAAAAAAGAAAGCCATTCCTCCAGACAGTGTGATTTGCAAACTTAGAGCAAAGTAGATTTTCTCCTGATTACAAAGAATCCAAACACATTAGAGAATCGGTATGATCAAGATGCAGTGGCTAAATTCAAGTAGCTGAGCCCCTCTGGGGAACTTGGGATCACTTTTTTTTTTTTTTTTTTTAAATATCACAGTGGTTTCCTGGGTTAGAGATTTGCAACATGGTTGTTTCAATAAAATATTTGAGGAACAATATAGGGTGGATCATCTTATTTACTAGGAAAACCTCTAAAACTCACCCATATACATGTCTACTCACAATTCTCCACCACTGCCACCACCCTATATACACACAGATATTACCTTTTACTATGACCCTCACTTTCTAAATGAACAGCAATTTTAAACAGTGAAACAGACAAACAAAACTTGGAAGGGCATAATTTCTGAACAAACAATAATTTATTAAATAGAAAAATTTTGTCTTAAGAAAATTTTGCTACAATGTCCTTATTTTTTCTTATTTTCCCATGTATATGTGACTATGTCTTTGTAGAACAGGACTGTTGAGGATAACAATTATTTTGCAGATTATAGAAACTCAAATGGAGTTCCAAATACTATTGAAAAGATCAGTTCAACACATGGATATTATATTATATTTGAATAGATGTGACAACCACATATTTGGATGTCTATTCATTCAACAGATATTTGTTAAACTTAAGGTGTCCAGTTCATATAACTAAGCCAAGATAAAGACAGATAAATTGATAAGCAAGAAACAAGACATTATAGACATGTATTTACATGAGGAAAACATATTCTGTGTGCATAGTTTATTGTGCAATTAAAAATCATCCTTATTTTTATAATATAATAAAATCCAAACATAAATTTATATGTATAAATAAAAATATGATTACTCCAATTAATTTGACAGTGCTTGCTTTTCACATTTCATATTTAATTAAAATGAGATCTGGGAGGAAATACTAAGACAGAGAAGTGGACAGATATGCTGTTCTACAACTCATAACTTATTGTATGGCTAGGGATCTGATATTGCAGATATGTAGTAAAAAGAATACCTTAGCATTTATTAGGAATCAAGGGGAGGTCACTAGTGTGCCTGATGTCGAGAAAGAGAGACAGACAGAGAGAGAGAGAGAAGTTATTGCCTTTAGCACGTCTATTTAAGTCTTGGGGAGAAAGAATTGGATTGCCCATGAATTCTGGGTCCTGATGTCTAGTGTGTGTGTCAGCCTCAATTTCTTTTGGCAAAGCAGAGGAATGTTTATAATCCTCCTCTCAAGGCTACAATGTTAATAAAATTAGGTTTATCAGAGAAAAAGTGATAGGGAAATACTCAGATGAGTATAAATTTGAGCTATGTTCCGAGCAGGTGTGGCAAATGGATTTCAATGTGTGTGAAAACCAATATCCTCAGTAATGATTGTCTCTGGGAGCCATGTACTGAGGCAGCCATTCAGGCACTAAGTAACAGATAGCTTGAGAACTATTCCTGGCATTATTAAAACAACTTGTAATGACGGATTTCACTGGCAGAAGGTCAGTGACACCAGTTTCACATGCAAAAGCTGTACATAATTCTTTCCAAATACTTTTTCTGTTTCCCCTTTCCTTTGTTTGTAATAGCTGTGGTCCTTTAGGTATCTTTCTTTTTTAATGATGTGATAAAACCTGATTATGTTCTATTCAGAATTATTTTTTCACAGATTCTTTTGAACCATCCACTTGAGGTCTGACAAAGGGAGAGCTAACACTGTTGCTGGGGCAACTGGAAGAAGTGAGTTCTATTGTGTGCAAAACAGGCCCCCTCCTTGCAAAGACTGTCAATAATGATTTCCAGCGTGAATGGCTCCAACCCGTAGATAATGACCCATCAATAGTTTTTCCATGCCTGCGTTCTGGATCTCTGAGCTTCCTATTCTGTGCCCATTTCAACCCCCTGAACAGCAAAATGTGCACTAGAAATCCTCTGTACCTCTGCCCTCCCAAGCCCTTACTGATAATTAGAATAACAATAGAAAAACTTTGTACCAGGCATCATTTCAAGCACTACAAATATTAACTCATTTAATCCATAAAACAGTTGCATAGAGTAGGGCACAAGATAAAACTAAGAATCAGATGAGATATATATATATGCAAATGTTTGTAAAACTAGTGAGAGCAGAGCTGAGATCTGAACCCAGGCAATCCAGATCTACGGACCCTGCATGCAAAAACCCAGCTAGGCTGACACCTGAGACCTGGGGTGGGATGTGTACAGAATAGGTAATAAATGCACTTGCTATATATTAAAGTTCTTTAAAAAATTCTCATATGGTATATGTTTTTATCAGTGTCCATGCTGACTTTAATCCTTTGATTTGAGCTTATTATTTTTGCTGAACTACACAATGTCAAATCTGGTTGGGATTGTGGCCATGTCAGATCAGGTGAAGCCTGGGGACTTCATAACCCTACAAGAATATGCACACAACACACCTCCATTTCAAGGGCAGCTTTCAGATTACTAAATAACAAACCCAGGGTTGTATCTGTAAGCCAGTGAAGGTCATTCAAGACCTCTGCATGGCTAAACGTGAATGCCAAGGAACCTTGTTCTAGTTTGCTAATGCTGCAGAATGCAAAACACCAGAGATGGATAGGCTTTTATAAAACGGGGGTTTATTTCGCTACACAGTTACAGTCTTAAGGCCACAAAGCGTCCAAGGTAACACATCAGCAATCGGGTACCTTCACCGGAGGACGGCCAATGGCGTCCGGAAAACCTCTGCTAGCTAGGAAGGCAGCTGGCGTCTGCTCCAAAGCTCTGGCCTCAAAACGGCTTTCTCCCAGGACGTTCCTCTCTAGCAAGCCTGCTCCTCTTCAAAACATCACTCACAGCTGCACTCAGTTCCCTCTCTTTGAGTCAGCACATTTATATGGCTCCACGGATCAAGGCCCACCCTGAATGGGCGGGGCCACGCCTCCATGGGAACATCTCATCAGAGTTATCACCCACAGCTGGGTGGGGCACAGTCCAAGCAAATCTAACCAGCACCAAAACATCTGCCCCACAAGACTACAAAGATAATGGCATTTGGGGGACACAATACATTCAAACCGGCACAAACCTATTCTGTCCTTCTGGCACGAGGGATGCACACACTCACTTTCTTTCTCATTCTGATTAAGTTTAATGTGATGTACTGCTGCTGACGGGTTCATGTGTGCATCTTCCATGAGCTCTTCTGCTGCCACCTCCTCCAGCTGCCCCAAGACAAGGTCACACCTGCTGCTATGTGAGGCACCAAATAAGCTTGTCATTTGTTTACTTCAAGCAAACTGTGATCAAAAGCCCTAACATAAGCTAAAAAGATAGCTTAGCAGAATCAACATCTGGTAGATAATACTTAAATTCCCTGGAATCCTGCTTTCACATCTTTCTAGGATAAAATCAATCTTCTCTTTACTGGGAAACATGCAATAAACTATAACTTTCTCAGTGTGAGTTTGTTGGTTTTAAACTTTTAAAACTAAATCATTTGTTATTCATAGAGATAACTAGTAACTTTGAAGTTATTTGTGACATTATCTTTGGACAAACTGGGGTAGATAAAAATCTATCAATATCTTTTTTTATATTGGATTAAATACAAGTTTAAGTTGAGAAACAGTATCTTAAACTTTGAAAGTGTGTTTGTTTTTATTCTAAAATGATGAAAAATATAGCAAAAATCTCAGAATTTTAGCAGGATTTATTTCTCAACATTACTATAAGGAAATCTGTCCTACATTTGAAAACTATTTATAACAAGAATAAAAAAATAGAATTATATTTTACATGCACTTTTCCTGTAATTAAGTGACTTCAGAGGATTTTTAAACTACATGTGCCTTCCTCATTCTTAAATTAATGAGAGCAAATGAAAATTGTTGCCATAATGGGTCAAGAATCTTGGAGTAAGAAAATATTTGGGAACTACTTATTAGAATAATAGCAGATGCTTTCATTATAGGATATTATTAATGGAGGCTGTGTTCCTAGTGTAAGATAGAAGCCATTCACAATCCATGCATACCTTCAGAAATGAAAATAGCTGTGATACTTAGTAGAGGGCAGTGCTTAATCGGGGCAGATAGTATTGGCTGAAAGTTACAAGTAACAAAAATATATTGCAAAGAAAATTTTATTAGTTACGGTTCTCTAGGAAAACAGAATCAATGAGAGATATCTATGAATATAAGATTTATAAAAGTGACTCATGCAACTGTGGGTATGCACGAGTCCAAATTCCGTAGGGCAGTCAGCAAACTGGCAACTCCAATGAAGATGTTCGATGAACTTCTCAGGAAATGAACTGTCAACTTCGACGAACTCCTCAGGAAATGCTTCACTGGTCAGCCAAAGAAGAAGTGAAGGTCCTCTATCTGTCTCACTTAACAGTCTTCAACTGACTGATTGGATTAAATCCAGCCAACTGCATTCTCTCATTGTGGAAGACACGCCCTTCGTTGAGTCATCAATCACCACTCCAGCCAATTGACTGATGATTAAATAAACCAGCCTGTTGATTTATTAACCAGCCACAAATGTCCCTATAGAATCTAATAATTATAAAATGGGACTTCTAATTGTATGTCTTTTTAAAGTGACTCATTTTTATTTTAATTTATAAAAGTATAGTTCTGAGATGTGTTGGGGGAAAAATTGTCTTTACACCATTGAGAACTAGAAAGGACCTGACATTTTAAAACAATAAGGATTCCCAGTTTACAGATGACCTTGTGGGTATGCAAAATATGAAAAATGGTTTTGTGTTGATAATGACTCAAGGCAGACTCTGTCTTTGCTTAATTTTGACAGGGACTAAAATAGAACAGTGTTGCTGTTGAAACTGTAAAGATGTAAACATACTTGGCAAGATGTCCCAAGCACATGAATTAGATGGGGTAAGTACAGGTCAAAAATGCAGTGAATGTAAAGGGCAAGGGAGTTTGGACAAAAGCTTAAGGGATTTGGAGCACTGTAGTTGAAAATGTTAGTTAACAAAAGCTTATACAAAAATAAGTAGTTAGAAATCATTGCAATGGCAATGGTCTTAAACCTTTAAATAATATTTTCTTCTTAATACGTGCCATTCCTTTGCCAACCCTAACTGAATCCAGTTTTGAGTACTCCCCCAGACACACAAAAGATCTAGTCTATAAGAATCAAATAACTCACTGCCCCAGATCATGGGATGCCAAGAGAAAGACCCCCATGGCTGATTACTTAAGACTGTGAAGTACTGCACGTAAGAAGTAACCCTAAGAAAAGCAAGTCATGATCAAAAAATCAGGAAAAAAAGGACATGATAACACTAAAAAGACTGAGATCAAATAATATGTGATTTTGTCTTTAATTTTAACCAGAGACCCCTTCCTCTACCTATAAAAACCTTAACTCACATCTTCCCTTCAAACTGGTTTTGGAAAGATTCCCTCCAGTTCCTTGCTGTGCACTTGCAACAAATAAATCGCCTGGTCACACGGGCCCTGCTATTGGAAAGAGAGATGCTTGTAGTATCAAAAACCTCAAGGAACACTCAGCATCCTAAATATAACCATCCTAAAGAGCAATTCCCCTAAACACTAATTTGCTAAAATATAACTCTGGGTGTTTTAGCATCTATTTTTGTGTTTCATGCACTTTATATATCGTTTTGGATTTTTAAGACTATATTTTTAGCAAATGATTAGATTTTATGAATGAGTTATTCTGTATAATTGGAATTTCCTTTTCAACACTGTATCACTGTATGTCAGAGCAATTTGAGGAATTTTAGTGAGTTTACATAAAGGACCTTATTAAACATTTAATTCTGTTTTTAACTTCATTTTATTTAAAACCAATACATACATTCAAATTACATCAAAGGTAATTGTTTCTATGCCAAAAATTTCTTTAAAGATTTCTTCATTTTGGCTATAGATAGAAAGGTCTATATGGGGAGATTTAAATGAAAATCAAGCACAGTAGTTTAGTAAGTTGCTCTTTAAATTCTTTTCTTGATTTTTTTTGCAGTGCCTCTCTAACTGATTGGTTTAACCACATTAGAACTTGTGTTTTTGAACTTTCTGGATTAAAACCTTATTATCTTATGGTGATTATTGATTTGAATTTTCCCTGTCCCCAGGGATGGAGACAACTAGCCAGAGGAAGGTGGTGGTGGAGGTGGTGGTATGTTTTATGTTATTGTCTCCACTGACAGTTACAAATATTAAAGCATAAAGCAGTGTATTTTTTTTTCTTTATCCTTCTGCCAACCCAACACACACACAAAAAGACCATTAAATAGAATCAATAATTGATGGGATATAAGTCATTGTAAATTGAAAATTAATAGTTGCCTGCTCAATATCCATGCATTCAACCAAATTTTAAGCTTTGTCTTTGTCTCAGTTTAGATGCTGGCTCTCATTTGATTAGCTCCCCCAAAAACCATGGCAGTGAGTAATAACATCCAAGGGCTTAGCTTTTTCTGTAGATAGGTGTAAGGTACAATGATATGAAGACTATCGCCTTTGTAAAATTGCTTCTTAAATTTGTCCAATTTCTTGTTCTATGAACACGTGATAATTCCTTTTGGTGATAACTTTAAGAGATTTGTTTCAGAAAAAGAACAAAATTAATGATATTACCCCATTATTAGGCAATGAGAGCAGAAATAACTTTCTTTTTATGTTTTGATGGCTGGGAAGCTTACAGACAAAGTTAATCTAAAAGCAAATAATAATCATAGTTTATATTTCTGATATATTTATTATCTCTGCCTTAGAAAAGTTTTATTCTATTTGTATTCTTTCTAATCATCAGAAGTCAAGTGCTGCTCTTCAAGGTAGAGTTCCTCAAGTCTTGTAAATCACTCAGACATTGTCAATGAACACATTATTATAGTATTTCCCCTGCTGTTTGCTTTCTGAGTAATTTGCTAATAATTCCACAGTATAATATTTCACTGAAATCTATCTAAACAGAAAATATTAATTTCTTAAAAACACTATTAACCAAAAATATGTCTGATTTTTTCAGGTGATGAAGCTTATCTGTTTTAGTTTAAATAGTTGGATTTTGTATTAAAGATTTGTGTGTATGTGTGCACGTGTGTGTTTAAATTAACCCTTTCTTCTATCCTGAGCCTTGAGAGTAAAAAGGCATTTTGCAAGGGTTTTCAACATAATGATGTATTCGGCTGTGTTATTATCTTTGAGGCTTCTGCACTTAACCTTCCCACCTGAGGTATCAGATAATCCCTGCAGTGTCTACAGGGCATCCCAAGTGTGAATACACTAAGTGAGCAAGTGTGTGTGTGTGTGTGTGTGTGTGTGGAGAGGGGGTCATGTCAATATCTGAAACATTTCTTTAAATTTAGATTATGGGAACACAAAAGTGGGACCTAAAATGGCCAAATTAATATTATAAATAAAATTTAAATAAACTTTCCTAAATATCTTAAGAAAAATATATATAAAGTCTACAAATGATAAACTGGGTGCCCCAAACAAATGTATACATGGAATTGCTTAAATCATAAGCTATATGTGCTAAGTCATTTTCTTTTTCCTATTTCTGTTTCTCAAAAAGTGATTCTTACTTGATCTTCTCTACTCCAGGCTTGCTTGAGTTCATATATCTACACTTTCAATAATCATAGAAAAGTATTTTCAGACATTCCTTTCTTTGAAACCATTTCTATGCCTCTACATATCCCTGATATCAGTTGCATAGAAATTAATATATTCTTTTTAATCATTTCTGGGTGTGGTGTTTCTTTGTCTAAAAGGCACTGTGTCCATCTATCTTTCTGTTTCCATGACTCCATGGTTCCCTCCCTCAGTGCAGGGTTTTCTAATTAGCACCCATTCAGCTTTTGACAAGAAGATCATTCAGGTTGGCACTTGCTTGAAATGGTTCTTCAAATGGATAGAGTTCAGGATAATATAAAACATTTCCCCATTATTCCTAAACCTCCTCTCTCTTTCAATTTAATTTTGTCATATCGTCAAACATGAGTATATCACAGAGAAAGATCTATTCCATTTTCATCACTATTATGTTTAAACCTTTGCATCTAACATTGACCTCTAGATTTTTTGGCTGAAGGAGGTCTAATCTCTCATTGTCACTGTTTTAGTTTCCTAGGCTGCTCAAAGCAGATACCAAGAAATAGGTTGGCTTTAAACTGTGGAAATTTATTAGCTTACAGTTTGAGGCTGTGAGAATGTCCAAATCAAGGCATCAGTCAGGTGATGTGTTCTTCCTGAAGACCAACTGCCAGTGATCCTTGGCTCCTCTGTCACTGGGTAAGGCACATGATGGTGTCTGCTGGTCTCCTCCTTTACTTCCAGGTTTCCATGCTTTCAGCTTCTTCCTTCCCTGGCTTTCTCTCTGTGTGTGTCTGAATTTCATTGTCTTATAAAGGTCTCCACTAAGAGGATTAAGACCCATCCGGATGGAGATGGGCCACACCTTGATTGAAGTAGCCTCACTGAAAGGCCCTATTTACAAGGGGTCCATACACACAGGAATGGATTAGATTTAAGAACCTACTTTTCTAGGATACATAGAGTTTCAAACCACCAGTCACTGGGTCAGATTTCCCACTTTATTATTACTTCTAATCTTACACAAACTCAAACTCCTCTCAGTTATGACCCCTATTATGGACCATGTGCTTCTTTTGTCCCCTAGGAATATTTAAATGGAGACAAGCTGTATCCTCAGTGTCTGACCCCTCTGATGGGAAAGATTTCAAGTTTGGATGGATCAGTGGTTGCTAGGACAAAGCTCAAGTTATAATCAAAGCTGACGAGGAACTGGGTGATGTACTGTCTGGTGCTATAAATAATGCTGGAAACCCCAATGGCTGAAAAAAATACAAATGTATTTCTTACTTACGTAAAATCCAAAATGTATTCCTAGTTGGTGAGCGGCTTTACCCTGGTTACGCAGGGACCTGGACTCCTTCCTGTGTTCTGCCTTTACTGGGCCTGGTATTCTTCACCATTCAGCCGGTGGGTAAATCAAAAGACAGTGGAGAGGAACACTGAATTTAAACTACTTTGCCCACATGAAATATGAAGATTCTATTCACAGTCTATTTGGAAGAATGAATCACATGGCTCCAGCAGATGCAGAGAAGGGTGGTGAATGCAGCCCACTGTGAACAACCACTTCTCCACAGCTCTACATACATGCTGGAAGGTGAACATAACTTGTTGGTTAGTTGCTGTCTCACTACACATGGAATTTTCTTTTCTCCAATTTTGAATTAAATAGATGAGAAAACTGAGGTCCAGAAATGTAAAGGTGTATGTCTAAAGTCACTTATTCTGTCTCCCCATCCAACAATCTGTTAATCTCATCATGATGCGTGATCTAGGGTAGTCCTTGGGTTCAGTCCATCAACGAAAACACAGTTAACTCCTGGAAAGAAAAAGTGTCTGGGAACTGTTGCTTTTCCCACAGATAAGAATGGGCAGAAAGAAAGAAGAAGAGCTATAACTAGGATGAGCATATTCCAAACTGTCATACATTTGAGGGTGTCATGGGCAAACCAGAAAATGTGGTTTTTCTCTAGGTTTAACTCTCCTGCACAGCTCATCTAGGAAATCTTTGTAGCAAAGATTTCAAAGAGAGAGTTGGCAACATAAGGAATTTCTTTAGTTTCAACCCCTGAGTTAATAATTATTATGTATTTTAATATTATCTTGAGCAGAAATTCTTTGCAATTGGCATATCAATTGATTTTAGGAAATACTCAAACATGTCATTATGAACGATATGAAAAGAATATGAAAGAGGAACAGGTAAAGAACAAAGAACTCCGGGTGAACACAACTCTGAACAAGTCATTTCCACATATTGCCTGAAAATTTCAAAATGATCTATTACTAAGAGATGGTGGTGAGGCAGAAGACAAGAGGCAAGGGTGTCAATGAGGAAACCGTATTTCATCTTCATTCATCACCCTCAAATATATAAAATCATAGAAATAAAAAATAATATTTGAAAGAAGAATGCCTTTATACCATCTTTTCTGGGCAAGCTTTTGTGTATGCCAAGTCCTGTAGCTCAAAGAATCTTTCCCTTAAAGCCTCTGTAAACATTTGCAGTTCCCTGTAGAACGCCAACTGTAGCTAACATACGGTGCTATCAATGAAGGAGTCCAAAACGACTGCCCAGGTAGATTAATTCACTTGCAGCTGTCTTGTCATTCCAGTTCAAAGAAGTACCATTAGCTAACTCCTGTGATATCTTCCAGCAGGAAAGGGAAAGGATCAGTTTCAGAATCCTGTTTCAAGTAAGCAAATCACAACATCAGCTGTATCAGTTTTGCCATATAGTTACTAACTCTGACAAGTTCTCAGAGTTCCCATATGTAGGTGTTAACTGTGTGTGACTGAACGTGCTCTGCAGATGCCATCTACAAACGGCCTGGGAGTCACCCCACAATGGAGAGAGCTGGAGGGATTCAATATCCACTTAGCATTGGAAAAGGCAGTCACTTTCCTTAGGTAACTGATATTTTTCTTGTTTTAAATAGTTTGTTTGCTTATGGAGTTTTTAAATAAATTTAATGTTATCAAAAGATAGTTCATACTCCCTAACTAAAGGCAATGAATGTTTAGAAGCACTGGACTTTGCAATCTATTAAGGAGGAAAATTATTGTGTGCATTACTTATCACAGTATAATAACAATGACAATAGCAAGAACAACTGTGTATTGAGGGCTTTCTCTGAAATAAACACTTATCCTATGAGTGAGGTTTTATCACCTAGTCCATTTTATTAATAAGGAAACTGAAGTTAAATTTCCAAAAATTACTCAGCTAATAAAAGTAATTAAATTTAAGTAACTGATTAAATTTGAGTTTGTGTGTGGGGGGGGGTATATACACACATATTCTGACATTTAACTGTGTATATATCATATCAGAGTTTATATGGGAATTATGATAAATGTAAGTTAATGTGTATATATCAGAACCGTGTGTGTATATCTATATACGTATCTGAATATATACATACACATATGTACATGTTTTCTTATATTTAACTGCTTCACATCCATGAAATCTTTCTTTATAATCCTAGGCACAATTCAGCCTTCTCTTCTTTTATTCCCTTTAAACTCTTTTTCCACACTTTTTGGACAATTATCTTTCTTTTTTTCTTTTTGCATTAAACTAAAACCTACCTTATCACTCCTTTAATCTGATGCAGGGGGGAGGCATGTAGCTCCACTAAGGTTAGGGCCCTGGTCCCGTCCAGTGCTGACAGCATCTGTAACAAAGGCTGCCATACAATAAGCTTTCAATATAGAATTAGCATAGTTAAGGGCATTGCCAGTAACTGGTCATCATGCAGAGAGGTTAGGATTGTGAGTGTGGATCCCAAGTTGCTAGGGACAGAACTTTCAGCAACTTGCTTCGGGACCCTTGCTTTTGTGATTCTCCACCATCAGCTTTCATCTCTTTGACTACAAAATAAGGGAGTGCAAATGAAATTCATGCTCTGTTAAGTCTAACTTTGTGATGCCTGAATTCACTAACTTCCACCATAACTTCAACATGAATGCATGCTCACCAATAATTTTGTTGGAGATAAAGATTCCCCAAAATACAGTTATGCATGGTGTTATATATCTAAACAAGTCAGACACAGGGTCAGTTTTTCCTTTCCAAGCCAGGAGGGCAGTTAGATGTATGTCCACTGGGGAAGAAACATGGTCAAGACTCCCACTAGTCTCTGTGCCTGGGCTCTGCTAGTGACAGGTAACTCTAAAGTCTGTAAGAGTGAGAGGAGGGATCACAACATTCCCTCAGGTTGTGCTGCTTAAGATTTTCATTTCTGTCAGTGGAGCTCGCAGGTGCTTTATGAGGAGATACCACTCATTGGGCATCTGCTTCTCGGGTGCAATACTAAGGACATTACAAGCATTTTCTCTAGCATCCATGCCATTTCCTCAAGGAGAAAATCTGTTTTTATGATGCCAAACTGAAACTAATAATGGTTAATAGGTTTGTTAAAATTCACACAGCAAGGAAAAGAGAGGACTGCGATTCACACATCAGTCCTAGAAGGACATGGTGAAAGGCCTCAGGCAGAGTTGGTGAAGGCCCACTAACTCACAGGCTAATGAATTTTAGGGCTCATTGTCCCTCAGTTGTGCAGGCCATCCTAACAGCCCAGGTAGGGCCTTAGCCATTTGATCCCCAAGTTATCGGTTTTTATAAAGTATGCAAATATGAGATTCATTCACTTCAAGAGTGCCCACCAAATTTTATAAGCTTCAGAGTCCAAAAACCATTGATGTGACCCTGCCTCCCAATACTTCAATATAGTTCCTTTAGGTCTTGACTCTCTCACTCTTAAATTCCAGGAGAAAGGGCTCTAGATAACTGATGAATAAGCTTAACTTACCAGACTTCTCTTTCTCTTTCTGTCACTGTGTCTCTCCACACACATAACACACACACCACACACACACACACACACACACACACACACACACACACACACACACACATGTTCAGGCTGACCAAAATTCATTAGGCACTTAGGGTATGTTGAGCACAGTTCTTGTCTCATGTTATCATACTGAAAGCATCCATAATCTAATCAATGAGATGCAACTAATGTTGATATACAAGGAAAGAGTATATGTGATCATTGATTATTTACATGAACATATATGCAGTAGCAGCAAAGAGATGAATGAAGGTTAGAGTGCTCATGTAAGGTTTCTTTACAGTCTGGATATTTGTGGACTGTTACTATTTATGAATCTAGTATTTTACATCCTAATATATTTAGTCAAGAATGGGTTAAGGATATAGCTGAATATTAATTTATTGCAAGCTAATCACATTGATTTCACATAAATGACTTTTCACAATCAAGTATTTAAGTATATTTTTAAAACAATTTTTATTTTAAAGCTAACATTCTTTGCATCTACTAAGGCACTGTTCTAGGCACAGCACTTTTAGTTTCATTTTTTCATCTTAGTATATGAAATCAAATGAGTTGACTTAATGAATTTGCTCTCTCTAGATAATATTTAAGTTACAGTATCACAAATTATTTTTTTCACAACCTACTTGTGTAACTGTAAAGTAAGAAATCTGGTTTAAAAGCCTCTGCACCACCATTGCTAGTTCAGAATAGAATAGGTGGCCATGGTTGACTATTATATTTACCTTGTTTTAATACTTGGTCTCCATGTGGGAGAAATGAATACCTAATGCCCTCAAAAAAAAAAAAAAAAGTTGTCCAACAGGTTTTCCCGAGAAATACTAAACTGTCGTTTTTTAGATCCCATAAACCCTCACACATCTGGCTTGAGTTTTGTGAAACCCCCCTGCTTTTCAGAGAGAATTGTGCAGGGGAGAGCTTAAACCCATCATGGCTGAGTCCTCACAGTGGAGGATGACAAATATAAAATAGAGCTTACAGAGCCGTCTTTTACTTATGTGACATCCAACCCGAAATCTGTAATAGGATTAACATTATTCTTTCTAGTTTGAGTCAGGAACATTGCTGCTTTACCTGGTCAGGTTCTCTATTCAATTTATTTTTCCTATGAAATGTGAAATCAGATTTAAAACCATCACGGGGATTCAGATATGCATGCCCAGAGTGAAAGGGCAGGATAATAATTATGTGTAAAATGTTACAAAAGTAATATTTTTGCAGGAGTCATTTAACCAAGAGAGAAAAAGCAAGTGATACAAGGCTGGACTATCCTTGTAGGAGAATCAGGAGGATGTGATCTATTGCTTGGCTCATCTATGGGAAATGAGAGCTTGACCCTTAAATCAGAATGAAATAAGGCAAAACATGAATTAAATGATCATCTGCACACCTAACAACAATATTCTCTGTTCCTTAGTTTCCCACTTTAAACCGGAAATCCAGTTTCCTTCATATTGTTAAAATATAGGAGTCTAGTAAGGAATTTGGCCCCACCCAAAGAGAAGTCTGGGCTTTGACCCTAGCTCCTAGGAGATAAACAATAATATCTTGGAATTTCCTGAGTGAATATCATGTCTTTGTTATTCATAGTGGGCCCCTTGAGCCACACCTGCCAGTTTATGCTAATGAGGTGACTCAAGGTGGGGCTGGCACCAACTGATGGTCCCGGGTAGGGGCTGGCCATGAGTGGAGGCTTCGGATTGTGCAGTATCAATTGACCTAGAGGCTGGGTTCATTCACATGAACAATCATTCATTCAGTATTGCTAATGTAATGAAGACTCAATAAAAACTCTTGAATGAAAGCTTGGGTGAGCTTCTCTGCTTGGCAATACTCTACAGAAATTGTCACACATTGATTCCTGAAAGGTATGGGTCCATGAGAACCATGGAAACTCCACCTTTGAAACTTTTCTATCTGCCTTATGTGCCTCTTCCTTTGGATTTGTATCCCTTCCCTGTAATAAACCAATCTGTGAGTATAATAGGCTTCAGGGAGTTCTGAACCTTTCCAGCAAATTAACAAATCAGAAGGTGGTTTTGGGAAACTCTCCAAGCTACAATTAGTATCAAAAGTGAGCATCTTTTTGAGTGGAATCTTCTCTTTAACTTTGTAGTTAGGCTCTAACTCCTTGCAGTTGGGGACAGAAATTTTGGGCAGATATGGCAGTCTGGAAGACTCTGCTCTCAACCTCACACTTTGCTATTTCTGAGGAACAGGAATACAATAAAAAACAATATATACTGCCCTTCATGATGAGATTGTAAGACAAAGTTAACTGCTATATTTTATAGTGTGTCCTGGCTACCAATACATTATTTTAAAATAGAACATGAGCAATATATAAAAAATTTGACACATCCTGCATTCCTTATGACTTAGCAGCCATTTAGTTTGTGGAGAGAGGATGATTAATAATATTAATCAGCTTAATTTAAACACCATAGGGTAAATATATTAGGTCATATGAATTGGTGTGCTATATTTACAGATGCTGCTAGAGATAAATGAGTGTATTTTAAATATGCAAAATCTATATAAATATTCTAAGCAACAATATATGATTAATTCTAAATCCTTTATGACCTAAATGTGAGCATTTTAAAATCTCAATTAGAAGTCCCTTGGTTTTCAGAAACTTCTAAGAAAATTATTTTGCAAATTCCTTTAAACAGAATTTTACAGAAAAAAAGCAGTTTGCCTTAAAAATATAATAAAGAAAATGTGGAATAACACCAGCACTTCTATTCTTGCTTTTGTGTAACAAAATGTAAATATTATTAAAATTTAAGAACTACCATATAACTAATCATTGATATCTCACCATTTGGTGACAATTATATTGGAAGAAGTGGTCTTTACTTGCATCCTCTAAGCTCAGCTTTCAAAGTTCAAATTCATCTCTTCTCCCTTTGAGAATTTCCTAATCACCTAGGATGACTCAGGTGCATTCTCTAGGCCATGATAGAATCCTGGGCCCATTCTTTGCTTAGACCTTTAATGGTCCTTTAATTAGATCTTTCAGCTAGATCCTTCCCTTCTGTGCTCCTCTCACAAGGCTGGCAGACAGAACCTGCCATAGAAGAGCTATTTAAGAGCTGTGTGATGAACAAATTAATGGGTGAATGAATGAACAAACAAGTGTAAATAAATAAATGTACAGAGGTATGCAAATCTGTCACTGCTCTTGCCACCATGCATTTGCAATTTGGTACATGTTTAAATTTGAAAACAAATAATGCAATAAAAAAAAAGTAGTTTTAAGTGTTATGAGACAGTTAAATATTCATCAGCTCTAAACTTTTTATAATTTTTTCCTTTCTAAAGGAAAGAAAGTAGAAGCATCTTGGCCTTCATCGTAGGACCTCAACTTGGCTCCAAATTACCTTCCTAAGCACTTACAATCCACAGACCACACCACATTTTTATCTCTTCTCAACAAACTCAATGCTATCTTCTTACACATACAAACTAGAACTGATTTCTTCTTTCAAATGTCATTATGCTAAACTGGCTAAACTTTAACTCTGGTTAAATGCAAACATCTATCAACCATGCATACATACCCAGTGTTCTAGTTTGCTAATGCTACCGGAATGCAAAACACCAGAGATGGACTGGCTTTTATAAAAGGGGGTTTATTTGGTTACACAGTTACAGTCTTAAGGCCATAAAATGTCCAAGGTAACACATGAGCAATCGGGTACCCTCACTGGAGGATGGCCAATGGTGTCCAGAAAACCTCTGTTAGCTGGGAAGGCATATGGCTGGTGTCTGCTCCAAAGTTCTGGTTTCAAAATGGCTTTTTCCCAAGATGTTCCTCTCTAGGCTGCAGTTCATCAAAAATGTCACTCTTAGTTGCACTTTGGGTATTTGTCCTCTCTCAGCTTCTCCGGAGCAAGGGTCTGCTTTCAACGGCCATCTTCCAAATGTCTCTCATCTGCAGCTCCTGTGCTTTCTTCAAACTGTGCCTCTTGGCTGTAGCTCCTCTTGGAAATGTCACTCACAGCTGCACTGAGTTCCCTCTGCCCATCAGCTCATTTATATGGCTCCAATGATCAAGACCCACCCAATGGGTGGTCCAACACTCTATGGATATTATCCAATTAGAGTCATCACCCACAGCTGGGTGGGGCACATCTCCAAAGAACACTCAAAGAAATCTAATCAAAACTGATAACATCTGCCCACACAAGATTACATCAAAGATAATGGCATTTGGGGGGGATATAATACATTCAAACTGGCACACCCACCCACACAGCTCACATTCGTGGAGGAAAAACAAGCAACTTTCTGAACAGTCTCACTTTAAATTCACAGCCACTTTCTTCCTGTGACCACTTCATTTCTTCACTTTCTCTGAAGATTGTTTTATCCTTCTCCTATCTTCTTAAACCTACAACACCTCTTACCCCATCTCCACTCAGTGGTAACCTTGCTTCTTATTTTATTTACAATCTGAAAAGAAATTCCATGAATATTTTTCAATCATGTCTGCCCTCTTATCAACATCTGACACTTTATATTCTGCTTTCTTGCCTGTTACGTCAACTTTCCCTTCTCTACTGGATTATTCCATTAGCAGAACTACTCGCTTTTATGTCTGCTGTTTTGGATACTTTGTTGCAGCAATAACACATTTCCACAAATTTGGTGGCTTAAAACAATTCAGATTTATTATCTTATAGTTGTGGAGTTTAGAATTTAAAAGATAGGGTGCCAGCAGAACTGTGTTCTTTCTGGAGGTTTCAGGGGTGAATCCATTTCCATGCTTTTTCCAGTTTCTAAGTCCACCCGCACTCCTTACCTCATGGCCTGGTGTCATTTTAACCTCTTGCTTCCATATCACATCTCCCATAACTGACTCTGATCCTATTGCCTCCATCTAGAAGGACCCTTGTGATTGCGCTGGGCCCACCTGGATATTACAGGATAGTCTTTTCAGTTTAAGGTACTTAGCTCAATCACATCTATAAAGTCCACTTTGCAATGAAAGGTAACATATTCACAGGTTCTAGGGATTAGGCCTTGGGCATCTTTGGAGGAGGCATTATTCAACCCACCACATCTCCCACCTAAAAATAAAAATGAGTCACCTCTTGATCCTACCTTCCCCTTCAAGCACAGCCCCATCTCCATGGTACCTTTGACAAAGAAACAAACAAACAAACAAACCTCCTCAAAAAGCTTGTCACTACTTTCTGTCTCCAATTCTTCTTCTCTAATTGTCTCTTGAACCCACTCTAAAGCAGTCGTTCATTTGGACCAATCAGGGAGCTCTTCCTAAGGTTACCATCGACATCATCACTGCTGGCTCCATCTGTCAATCTGTCTTCTTCTAGACCTTCCAGCAGCATTCGACAGAGGCAACCACTCTCTTCCCTGATTCTTTGATTTAGGAGCTTACCTTTCTCCTGTTAGTCCCCACCTCAAGAATCCATTCCTTCTTAACTTTCTATGATGATTCTTCCTCTTTTCTATACCCCCTTAACTTTAGAGCATCTCAGGCTTCAATGTTTGGACACTTCGTTTTCTCAAACTGCACTCATTCCCTTGAGGACTTAATTAGACTCTTTATTTTAAGCACCAGTCAGAAACTGAGAGCCTGTACCCTTAGCCCAAACTGCTCCCTGAGCTCCGGACCCTTCTTTGTCTAATAGACCATCAAACATAATGACTAAGACATATCTCCTTCATTTTCCTCCCTAAAAGTTCCTGCTCTCTCATTGGCAACTCCACTCCTCCAGTTTCTTAAACAAAATGTCAATATTCATTCTTCACTTCCCCTTTTCTTCCACATTCCTAACACAGCAATTTAACAAATCCCCACCTCTGCCTTAAACTTATGTCCAATATCTGGACACTCCACCAGTCTTCCAAACTGCTATCACCATGTGCCTGGTTATAGTAATGGTCTCTGAAATTGTCTCCTGGCTTCTCTCCTTTTTTCCCTGCAGGCCATTCTCAGCAAGGCTATCAGAAAACCATTTTTAATAATAAAGTCAGATTGTATACTTTTATGCCAAAAATTCCCTAAGCTTTCCTGATAACATGCATAGTAAAAGTAAAAAAATTTGCTATGGTCTACAAAGCTTGGAAAAACAAATAAGAGACTCTGCCCCTGCAGTAACCTCTTTGACTTAACCTCATACCCCCATTTCTCTTGCTTTTGCTTGTTCTTCTCTCACCACACTGAAAGGGAAAGGGCTGCTCCATACTTAGAATCTTAACATTTATCATTTTTTTTTTTGCATAGAAAACCCCCTTGCCTCATATCTGCAGAGCACACAGTCTGACATTTCCCAACTTTTGCCCTAACACCACCTTTTCAGTGAGAACTATCCTAATTACCATGCCTAAAATTTCATTCATCTCCCATCCCCACTCTCCGCCACAACACTGATCACCTTATACTCCACAGTAGCTAATTTACTTAATTATTTTGTTCATTGTCTACTTCAATGAGGGCAGGGATTTTTATTGGTTTGGTAATTGCTGTATCCCTAGTGTCCAAAAGAGTGCTGACCACAGAGTGATTGCTCAATAAATACCTGCTGAATTGATAAGTATCTAGTTACAAAGAAAAATAGTCATATAAACAAATATTAAACAAGGTAGCAATTATTGTAAAAGCCACCTGCATGAGTTATTAGGTGCTGCAAGAAAGGGACTGACTATAGAACTATGGGGTATTAAATTGAGAAAGGTAACTTAGCTGCCCACCATCTACCATGGGCATAAAACAAGTACATATTTTATCAGTCATGAGAGAATATGAACCAGTGAAAAGGAAAGAAAAGCATGCTAAACATACTGACATGCAGAATAGATGGTAGAGTAGTAACTGGAGGGCTAGTGGAACAGTCATGCAGAAGATGTACTTAAAAATAGGCATCCACTGAATTAAGAATAGGAAGCACTTTTGACATTGGATTTAGTATCAGCAAAAATACTGATAAGGAAATAATGAGTGGGGAATTTTGACGATGTGGGATAAAGTGAGTAAAAGATGATAGTGACAGCGGGAAAAGATTGAAAACAAAGGCTATGTGTAGAACACAGAAAATATACCAAAATTAATGGATAGAAAAAAAGAATGAAAAGGAAAATAACAATTCCAATACCTCACTATGGTTCACAACACTTTTAAAAATGGAATTTAATTAAACCTTGCAAAGACCCACAGATGGTAATATGTTTTTAAGTTTAACAGAAGTGAAGTCCCTTGCCCAAAGTAACCAGCTATCAAATGGCACAGTTTTATTTTTCCTTTGCTGAAGGCCAGGCTGTTCCCAGGAATACTGGGTCCCATTAGCAAAGAGAACAACTGAAAGATGTTTTGTGGGTTGGTGTCCTGCTTACAATGTTGCTTTAGAAAGATTCATTTCACAGAAGAAGGCAGGAGGCCAATGCAAAGAGGTGGGAACACAAATCAAAAGGCAATATTGTTCTGCTGAGTTGCTCTAACCAACCTAAAAGGAAGATAAGTAGCAGAAATGGGGATGGGTAGAGAGGGAAAGTATACATTCAGTTAAATTATGAAATAAAAATTTATGTAGAGTCTGCATGTTTTCCAGAGAGGATATTCCCTTGAAGGCTTCTCTATCACCATAAATTTAATTTGAAATCCAACTAATGCCAACTAAAGGTATCATCTTCACTCCGGAATATAGCGTAATTTACCCATATCTGTCAAAACCATGACTATACTTCCAGTCCCCAAGCTCACAAATATTCGGTCCTTTGATGCATGTCTTTCATCTTTCTGTAAATCACGTCATCCAGTTCCATCTATGACTCCTTCAGAATCTCTCTCCATATTGTACATCAGTAATCTGAATCACACAGAAACTATCGCCTGTTATTAGTACTCTTTATTTAAAGATTTGAAATCTGAAACTTTAGGAGAATAAATAACTTACACAAAAACATATTATAAATAAGAAAATGCACTTTTTCTAATTTTAACCGGGTTTCTTTGTTCTGTACCACTGTGCTCCAAATCGTACCTAGGCTTCATAGAGAGCGTCCTCTAACTTAATTTCAGAGTTCAGCCTTACCACCTGTTCTAGTTTGCTAATGTTGCAGAATGCAAAACACCAGAGATGGATTGGCTTTTATAAAAAGGGGGTTTATTTGGTTACACAGTTACAGTCTTAAGGCCATAAAGTGTCCAAGGTAACACATCAGTAATCGGGTACCTTCACTGGAGGATGGCAAATGGCATCCGGAAAACCTCTGTTAGCTGGGAAGGCACGTGGCTGGTGTCTGCTCCAATGCTCTGGTTTCAAAATGGCTTTCTCCCAGGACGTTCCTCTCTAGCAAGCTTGCTCCACTGCAAAACGTCACTCACAGCTGCACTCAGTTTCCTCTCTTTGAGTCAGCTCATTTATATAGCTCCACTAATCAAGGCCTACCCTGAATGGGTGGGGCCACGCCTCCATGGGAACATCTCATCAGAGTCATCACCTACAGCTGGGTGGGCCACATTCCAAGCAAATCCAACCAGCACCAAAACGTCTGCCCCACAAGACTACAAAGACAATGGCATTTGGGGGACACAATATATTCAAACCGGCACACCACCATTGAAGCTTTATCACATGAACTTTATGTGCTGGGATTTACAAACCTTGACTGTTCTATTGATTTATCAATTTAAAATTTCCCTTGAGTTGTTTAATTAATTTTTATAAGGAACAGCTGATGTAACCACAGTTGCTGCCTGCTACATAAAGATGACAAAGATGAGGTATTTAAATTTACTTTAAATATTTGAATACTCTCATGCGTCAGAGAAAATAATTTTATTATCTTTTGCTTCTAAAGGTAGGAGGAGCCAAATTTCAGCTCCATTTCAGATGATTTTTCAAACCATCCATCAGAGAAGGAAGGCGACCTCAACAAAGAGTGAATTTCCCATAAAACAGCAATTACAACATCCCATCCAACCTTCTCCTCTACCTCCTGCAAGAAAGGATTCATTATTGATGCTAAGGGAATGTTGAATATTTTGGATGATGACACGAACTAGTGCCTAATAAAAATAATTTACAAATCTGATTCTTAGAGAACTGGATTATGTATCTTTATATCCTTGTCTATTTGAGAAGTGAAAGCCTCATTTGACAAAACTGTAGGCCGGCAGGTTTGATGAAGTTGATCTGGGCTACTGCGCAGATGATGTATTTCTTTTTGCAATATGCCGTGTCAAGAATCAGGTGAGGGCTGTTTCTATACAGCAAAATGACGCCTGGGAATATGAATATTTAAATAATTGCCTTATCAATCAGAAGTACTTTTCATAACCCTTAACCAACAAGAATATCTTCCAAACTAGTATATTTTTTCATGCCGTTCTTCAGGTTGTCCTTCTTCTCTCAGCTTTGATTATAATATGAATGTGTTTATCTTAAGCGATGGTTAGTGTAATCATATTTCACATTTTTGTTGGAAAAGTGAATTTTTTACATCTAGCAGTATTTTTTTAATAGAATCGTGTCATTGCTAGGAAAATACATAGTTTGCTCTTTCTTTATGATTTAAAGGGAAGTTATTTTCTAAAACTCAGACATTGTGTAGCATCTGCTGTAATTACAGTTCCACAATTATAATTTAAGAAGCTGTGAAACACCTACAGATACTCCACATGGTAATCTCTGTGACAGCACAGACAGTGGGGAGAAGTTTGTCGTATGTACTTACAGGATTTAAACTGCAGCAAGTGTTTTCATAGTTCACATCAATAATGGTTGAGTGCACTCATATCATATATTTAAGAACATTTAAAACCCGATTAATACCTGGCTAACTGAATTTGCATCTTTCAGACAAACAAGAAAGCATATTCCTCATTTTTTCTTTTTTTTTTTCTGTTTCTTTTTTGTCTCCAGAAACTCTCATCTTAAGGTTTTTTAGCTCCAAACATAGATAAATATCACAGCGATTGAGAAAATCTCTTTGTAATATGATAGACCTATAATTTATTCTGTTTGACCATTTAAATAAAAACATTTGGGCAAGAAATTTGAACTCTAAAAGCCTCAGTTTCCTCTTCTGTAAAATGACTATTAGAAAAATAATATTCTTGTGGGATTGTTTTATGAATAAATGATTTAAGGCAGAGAAAGCAATTATCTAGGCATAGTAAAGTCACTAAATGCTTGCTAGTTTTACCCTAAATGGTATCCTAGCACAACTTTTCATTGTTTTTGACATGCCCATGTCTTTTTCTGACCTTTGAATTTGGATTATCATTTTACTTTATATGATGTATGTACATCTGTGCAATCTTGTAAAGAGTTAATACCAGAAACTACATCCTCTTTTATCTGTAGATATCTGTAGCTACCAAATAGAAGATAACTCCATAGATAGCTAGCATTTACATATAATTGTGGCTACTGCTTATCTGGCACAGTCCACTCTATGGACATGTAACTACTACACTGCTGATCTTATGGAATGACAAGACAATGGCTCAGAAAACTCATGTTATCACAGACTTCTGGATCTCTGTGTAACACTCTAGATAAAATTCCTGAAATAAATCTTTAGTCTCAGTGATTGGGTTTCATGAATTTGGCTGTTTTTATGTTCTCTCCACCTCCCACAAAGATATGAGGATTTCTGTAAATTGTCCATCTACTATCGATGGTAAATGTTTTCTAGCTTTGATATCCACTTAGATAACAGTATATGTGTCATAGATTAACACTGTTTTTCAAAATCTGGGTAGATATAATTTAAAGCATCTTGGTATAACTGTAGCTGACATTTATAGGGAAACTATTCTGTTAATATAAATGATAGATATACCTGTGTTAAAATATGATTTATCTCTTTGGTTTTATTTTATCAAAGAACTAAATAAGAGAAGGTAGTAATTTTCTGGAAATAATAGACAAGCACTGGACCTTGATTTACTTACATTACTCAGGCCACAGCTTTAGAGTATCCTGGCTCTTGTTACATAGAAGAAATCCCCAAAAGAATTATTTCATTCATGCTCTAAACTAACAGGTAAGCTCGGCACAATCAGTCAGCATGCTCCTTTCAATGAACTGAATCAAGGTCCACTCAAATCCTGCCCTTTGGGGAAGGCATGGAGATGACTTTGAATGCAATGTTCTCTCCATCATTGACTTCTATCACAGTTACTAATAACAGGTTTCAGCTTAATATTCTTAAGATATTTTTATTTTCAAAGTGATCAATGTGTTATAGTCATATATTCCCCCAAACATATAAGCCTCTCAGGAAAAACATCTTCTTTACCACCTTCATAAAACCCAGCCTGCACTCTAAGTCCATGAAGGTTGTTCCATAAATACCTGTTCATTGCCTGATTAAATCATATGATTTTACTAAAGCATCTTTGCCTTGCAATTACGCTTTGTTTATTCCATTATGAAAATGAGTTCTAATTTCCTCACTGTGATGGAGAGGCAGATTTCCTAGGAGGTGATCCAGTAACAAAATGAAATCTGAGGTAATGTCAATAGGGCAGAAAAACTGCCTTAGAATAGCATTCAGGCAAATAATCTACTCAGAGCTGACCAAAAGATGATAGTGTCTATAAACTTTCTTTCTGTAGAAAGATAAATTTTATCTTTTATGGACCTCATGGTTTTCCTCCAGTCATGAGAAGGGATTTATGTGTGTAATCCCCTGAGAAGCTGACGACCATCATGAAGTCTGTAATGGAAGTGTCAAGACTTAGTCACATGTTTCTGCATTCAAACTTAGATTTTTTTAAAAATCTAAAATACAATAGTGTACAGATGAACCACTTAGATTGTGAGAAACAAGTAATTAATTAACCTCAGAATTTCATATTTTTAAATATCTTATACATCTAAATTTCATTTGAAAAATTTATGGGAAAAGTGAATTCAGACATCTTCCTGGAAGTGTCAGGAAAACATAAATAGGTTTACACAATAAAAAGGCCCCATAATCCAACTAAGGATCACAGACTCTTGGAAGAAGCCCTTTACTGACACTTAACATATCTAGGACAGAAGCTGAACTTAACAAATCTTATTCTAGAGTGTCTTCCCATGAAAATTTTGGATGTATATTAAGCCAAGTCAAATTCAAGGCAGAAAGAATTTAAAAGAGATATATTTTTAAATTACCTTAATATGATCATATATTTAACTACAATGAATTTATATGCCAAATAAGATACCACTGAACTACAAAAAGCAATGATAAGAAAGGCAATGAAAATTTAATCAAAACACAATACCAGATATAGAGTTTAATATTTTTATTTGCTTTTGTCTGATTTTGTCAACAGATAATAAACAGCAATAAACACAATCCAAATAAACAATACAGTTGATTTCTATCTAAAACATAAAATCATAAAGTGCTGGAAGAAAATATTTGTATAGTAAATAGCTGTGTAGTCTTGGGAGTGGAGAAGTACTATTATGCTGAATATTAAAAGAAAAAACCTGACAGAAAACTAAAAAGAGAGAAATATTTGACTACGTAAGATTTATAAACACATTGTGGAGATGAAAAACAATTAAATTAAAAGATATACTTGTAAAAATATGGATAAATTGTATGATGGGAAAAGGGTGAATGAACTTAATATCTATGGAGTTGTCAACATATATGTACAGTGGCTAGAGAAAATGCTAACAGAATTCAGATAAAGATCATGAATGGGTAATTGAGAAAATAAATCCATACAGTTACTAGATATTTGGAAGCATGGAAGCTTGTTCAGCATTTATAATATTCAAACCCTGCTTAAGTCATGGACAAATAAGAGCATCCCCCAGATGCATTTGTGGAGAGTTTCTGTTTCCAGGACTGGCAACTCTATCTGGTCCCTTCCATGGCCTCCAGATTGTGGCCTGAAGTTGGTGGCAGCAATCAGTCATAAGATTCACCTTTATGGCAGAGATGAAACAATTTCTCTATTCAAAAATTTCCTGGAACAGTAGGTTCCAGGAAAACAGCATTTAATTGATTCTTAAATAAGTACCCCTATTTATTTTGCAGTTAAATACATCCTTCAGTATGGTGATTCAAGAAGCGGGTCAGCATTTTAAGTCATCTGAGTCCTGTAGTTGAGGGATCCATTTACCTTAATCTGAGAGTTTCTCAGGACTTGGGGTGAGCACTGCCCTTATGGACATCCTGCTGAATTAGGTGTCTGCAGATGCACCTTTGGAAAAATCCCATCTAGTCCTTGCAAACAACCAGGGTCCATATTGTCTCATATTGCTTTGCTGATTCATTTACTACGAGAACAGGAAACTCCATTGCATAGTATTGCTTGCCACCCAATAGGCAGGCATCTCTAGCACTAAGGCAATTCACATGTAATCAAAATGAACATCTTGAGCTTTTCTTCTTGGGGTGGGGTATGGGGTATATGTTTCATTCTGTTCACAGGAAGTGTCTCAATGTGGAGGAAATAGTAGTTTATCTCAAGAACTGATTTGATTTCTTATTCAACAACCATTTAGCTATTATGAAGATGTATAGAACTATCTGATAAATTGTGGAGCTAAAAAGCATAACTTTCACTACTAATCATCAGAAATTTATGGAACAGATTTTTTTTCACTTGTGCAGATTTTTTTTGCATCTTTTAAATGCTATCTTTAAAAAAATTAAAAAAAAAAAAAAACAGTGGCAATGTGTGTTTGTCCATGCATAGTCTGAATTGTACAAACACATAGCCAAAAACAAACATTGTTTTACCAAAAGATTTCATTTTAGATTCTGATAGTTTATCATGTAATATTTATAAGTGTGTGAGAATTAGATTAAGTTTAGCTTTCACACAGGGTGGGGGCACCTCCTGGTAATGGCAGAGGGTTAAGAAGACAAGCTATAATCGGTGGCCCGTCCTCCTGTTTATCTGCCTATTGTCCTTGCCAGATGGAGACTCCGTGGGTGGAGGTTCCTAAAACAGCCTCATAACTTGTTACCAAACTAGCTCAGCCTGGCTCTGCAGTTAAAGAACAAAGGAAAGAGGCCTGGGCGTAACAATTATAGTCAGGGGTGGAGATTTGTTTCAAATGTTTCAAGTTCACTCCAGAGACTTATTTTGAATGTTTCAAATTTGCCCAGGGCTGCATGTTTCAAATTTGCACAGGCTGGTTAAGACTGCCCAGTAAAATGTAACCTGTGAAGTATCCAGCCACTGGAGAAAAAGGGAAGGGACTTGCGAGTTAGGTTTAGGAAGTAAACAGTGCTGGGTCTGTTGTTGTGCACGCCAACCCCCCACGTTCTTGTTGCGTGCCCCTTCTTGCAAGATCATGAATAAATTCTTTTATTCTCCACAATTGGGTGTTTATTCCTTCTTAGGAATAGTGCTTGTTTCTCACAAGTGTTACCACAAAGTTTCTAATGGCAGGCCTAATCCAAGATTATAGATTAACTAAAGGATTTCACTCTTTACTTGAAAGAAAAAAAAAAAAAGGTAATGTGTTTTTATAGGTTTAAAGAATTACTTTTAAGCATCCATTGTTAATTGCCTCCCTATCCTACTGCTTTGAAATGCAGTCTCAGAACAATATTGTATAAGCAACAAAAACTATCTGAGCCTGCTGAATGTTGAGAATGAAAACATTTATAGTTATTTTGCAATGGGAACAAAGTAAAAGAGTATCAAATAAATTGACTACATTTTCCTCCTTTTTCACTTTTTCAATGTAAATCAAGCACATTTTTAGAAAACTTTAATTATTGTTTTTCACTACATATTTCTATGCATGTATTCAGTTGTATACAGTCAAAATACTATATAGTCATAATATTTTCTACGGCGTATAAAACTGTTTAAATTATTAGATTTTAATTTAAGGATATAATTTGTAAAACCATTTGGTTGACTTTATATAGGCAGTTATTTCAAATTTCCATCCTTTTCATTTGGAAGTACAAAAGAGCTCATCCAATCCTACAAAATTATTGCATCTCACTGAAAACTAAATCTTTTAACAACTACTGGTATGAATTTTGTAGATTTTGATGAGATAAAAAATGAGATGATGATTGTTATTATTAAATAGTCCCAGTGAATTATTTGATCTGGGTCTTAAAGATAATATCTTTGTATTTACATTAAAACTACAAACAACTTATTATCAAAATAAATCTCTCTTGGAAAATGAGAACTTATTTACCTACAGTTTAAATTAAGGAGGGGAAAAAGAAATCTTAAAATAATTGTTTTGGTTACTCACATTTAAAAATCTCATGAGCTACCTCATGGCTCTAATATTTTGAGAACTCCAATTTGAAGTAAAGTATTTGGATTTTATTTTTAAAATTTTTAATAGAAACAAAAATAGAAATTTACCAATTAATTTAAGCTCATTTTCTTTTATTTTACTTGACTTAGGGTTAAAATGTGTTCTCTTTATTTGTTCAGAAAAAAAAAAAAAACTATCAATGGAATATTCAGTGTTCTGCCAACAGATATTGTCTTTAATTTCGTAATCTAACCTATCATTTTCTTACAGAAATGTTTTAGTCAAGTCTACTTGCATAGTTTTTTCTTTGCATATCCAGTCAAATATTTTATTAATCTATAGCTAAGTTGAATATGACTAACTCATGACCCAGGCAAAATGTAATTTTTTTTTCTCTCTCTCTCTTACTGTTACTTTATACTGTATTCAATGATAATATTATTTCTCTGTCTTTGGATAAAGTTTTAGCAGATGACATTACTTTTCTGCCCATTTTGCTAACAGACAATCGTATGGTCACCTTTATATAAAAAATGTCCTTAAATTAAATAATAGAACTCTCCATGCCATGTGATTCACAAGAGGCTGAGCCCATCTTATTAAATCTCAAGGAAGGGGAATGAGGCCAGGCTCCCCACTCTCT
Source organism: Choloepus didactylus (assembly GCF_015220235.1). Taxonomy (NCBI): domain Eukaryota; kingdom Metazoa; phylum Chordata; class Mammalia; order Pilosa; family Megalonychidae; genus Choloepus; species Choloepus didactylus. Next base: position 161,588,483 of record NC_051311.1, on the reverse strand, counting down.
ACATTCCCAAAGATCTTTTTCACCCCCTCTGGCACCTGATCCCAAAGCTGGCAAAGGTTGAAAGGTGGGGATATCTCAGCTCTCACTAGAATGGGTGGCAGATGATTCCTGTTCCAGCAAAGATGGAGCACCCCATTCCTCCCAGGTCCTCCATCCTCCAACTAAAATACCCTGAACATAGCACAGCAATAAAGCATAGGGAGATTCTGAAAGGCGGAAAGCAGGGCTTCCCAGAGATCACAGGATTTGAGGAATGACACATGCTGAGTCGCTTGAGTTTCCTTATTGCCTTCCATATGTCCCAGACGTGGACACTGCAGAAATCTTCAATACGGAGCCACCAAAAAGCACACACATAAAAATCTCCAAGAAAAGGCTGTTCTCCCTAGTCAAAGGACCAGCAAACTGGTAGACGAGCAGAAGCTCCACAACAATTTTGTAGCAGGGGACCAAACATGGTGGTGCAGGTTAGTTGGCCCTCTGATTCTCCTCTCTACTTGACTTCTATTACAGCGATGTATTTCAGCATGTAACACTTAGAATCACAGAATCACAACTTTGATGGTTTTGTTATTATTTTATCCAACTCAATGAAAGCTTGAATCTGTTCAGCATCTCTACTCCCTGAGGCAATACTTATGACTGTAGGGCATTTCTAATAACTAGAAAGTTTGTATTGTGAAATCAAAGGGCGATGGTAAGGATGGTTCTTGAAAAAAAATGGATTTGAAAGACTAGGTGAATTAGAGTTTGGACCACATGTGTCTGTTACGTATTCTAAAAACAAAGAAAGAAAAAAAGGGCAATAAGAAATTCTAGCAAAAATGTAAGTGTGATAGAGAGAAAAATGGCATCCTAATGATGTCCCTGTCTAAATCCGACAACTTGGGAATATTTTATGTTAGGCAGTAAAGGGAAATTAATGGTATGAATCAACTAAGATTAAAATAGGAAAATTATCCTGAATTAGATTATCTGGGTGGGCCCAAGGAAAAAACGAGGGCTTTAAAAGTGGGAGAGAGGCAGAAGAGCACAGAGGAGATGTGATAAAGGAAGTAGTGTCATAGTGATGTGACATAAGAGAGATTTGACAGCCCATTGCTGACTTTGAAGATCAATGAAGGGGTCTGTATTTGTCAGTGTTCTCCAGAGAAACAGAACTGACAGGGTGTGTGTGGATATATACACCCTGACATTTGTAACAGGGATTGGCTCATCCAACCGTGGGGACTGGCAAGTCTGAATTCCATAGAGCAGGCTGCCAGGTGGGAAACTCTGGTAACCATTTGTTTGCTGCTGAAATTATCTGTTCTCCCTCTAAAGCCTCCAACTGACTGGATGAGCCTTCTTTCATTGCTGAAGGCAATGGCTGATGTAAACAGCCATCGAAGCCATCAACTGATTAATGATTTAAATCCAAGGTATATCATCACAGTAACAATCAGGCTACTGCTTGCATGATCAAACAACAGGACACATAACCTAGGCAAGTTGACACATGAACTTAATCACTACAGTCTACCCATTGTCAACTTGGTACCTATACACATCTCCATAAACCATACTTAATCACTAAACAAAATCAGTAACAGTCAAACTTTTACTTAACATAATTCAACTGACCTGTGTACAACCAGAAATGCGCTTACCCTTTCCCCAGAAGAGGATGCAAGTCTATAGGTAATATTCACTCTTAAACTTCATATGCTGTAACTTAAATAGTATGACATAAAGTTAACAGAACTTATTTATATTATAAGGGGATAAGATAGATAATAAAACAAAGGCAATTGCTTTATGTATATGTACTAATAAATTCATAACCTGATTAGGAATAAATACTCATAATCATCACAGTTTTCATTTCTATAAATGGTCATATGGCTGTAGTTCATATTGATAACTACCTTCTTCCACTACATGTTCCATGTTCCCTTTACCCTCAGCAAGCAACTCAGGTGGTTGTGGTACTTTCCCTGTTGGGAAGACCCAAACCTCCATTCCTTAAGTCTTTTCTATGCCATCAGTAAGCCTGCCTGGATTGCACTGCTGGAAATTTCCACAGAGTTTTAATACCAGGAATTGGCAGTACTAAGAGACACCCTAAGGGATCTCCTAGATTCCAGGTTAACACTACTTTACCTCCATTATGCAGTAGGAGTCCTATTTCCCATGATAATCGGGACCAGTCTCCACTCCTGTAAGCCTCAGGAAAGGGAATGTGGGAATCCTGGAGAAGCTGGAAAAAGCAAGTACTCAGATTCTCCCCTAAGGATTCCAGACAAAAATGCAACCCAGACAGCACTGTTTGCACAGTAAGACCCATTTCAGAGTTCCTGTCCCAGAACTGTAATGTAATGTAACCCGTGCCTTCTCATGTGACAGAGGTGTCCCAGGAACCAGCAGACTGTCTTCAGAGACAAAGGGTTTTCCTGTTACTGCATTCTGAAGCCTTAGAAATGTAAATTTTAAGTTGATAAATCCCCTCTGTAAAAGCCAACCCATATCTGGTATACTGCATTCCAGCAGCTTTACCAAGCCAAAACATCTACCTGGTTTTCTTTTCTTTTCTATTTTTTTCTCTATTTGTAAATCAAGATAAAAGATGAATCAAAAGACTCTTGTTTAAATGAGCTTATAAAATCACAGAAGGAAATAAACTGATACCTGGTACTTGTATTTCTTTCTTTTTTCTCTTTTTGTGAATTAAGTTTAAAGATAAATTAAAAGTTTTCAGTTTAAGTGGGGTCAAATGAGAGAAGTAAAACAGAAGATTATACAGCAAACATTATTTCTATGACATCTGCAATTTCTAAAAATGCTAATTTTTATTAAACTTAGAGAAAGTACAACTCAAAGCAAATATATGACTTCTGAAAGGCCACTTGTTACTAAGTACATACACATTGTGTTCTTGATTTTGTTTTTAAAGGGCTACATTGTTACTCTCTTGCTTTAAAAGGTCTTTGCCAGCTCCAGCAGTGTTAGCAGGTAACACTGGAAAAGGTGTAAATGTTGGGTTCAAAAGAAGATGCTTAGCCCCACCAGTTCCAAGTCCACCTGGGTGAATAAGTGACACAGCTGCAGAACAGGGAGCTAAGAGTGGATTCAAATCTGCTCTTCCACTGCTTCTGGACTCTGCTGTATCTTTAAAATTTTGTCCTACATTTGTGGCTAGTTTAGCCCTTCCTGGTAAACCTAGGGGCTTCCTATCACGAAGAGGTTGCATTTGTGGTGGAATATATGGATAAGATTCTGTTTGTAGAAATTTAATGAAAAGCTCTGAGAAAGAACTATTGAGTGCAGGTTGCTGATTTGCTCTCAGAGGTGTTTGGGGGACATTTTTTGGGGGGACATTTTTTGATGCTCCTCCAAGCCACCCACTCATCCACGTGGTAGCACCACCTTGATCGTCACAGAACAATTTCTCCATCTCCTCCTTTTTCATTCCAAGGATGCTTCCCATTAATCTTAACACTTCTTGCCGCTCACTTTTTGGAGTTTGAAAATAGACTATTAAGACGTTTCTCAGGAGTACCTTGTCCACTTTTCCTTCTGTGTCATTTACCAAGTTCATCCATTTCCTCTGAATGTCATCTAACATTTCCTGTAGGACCTCATTCTGTTTTTGAAGTTCTTCGATTTGCTCTTCCTGTAGATCTAACTGTTTTGTGAGTCTCGATGCTGAGTCCAAAGCAGCATTGGCTTCATCCAAACTTTCCTGTAAAGACACCAGTTTTCTTTCTAGGTTTTCAGCCTTTTTCTTCCACTTACTTACAAGCGCACTTTGCTTTTCTAGTTCAGCAGTATACATAGCTCTTTCCTCTTGTTGCGCACGCTCTAGTACCATCTGTAGGTTGGCTAGTGATAGAGCATACTGCTTTACCTCATCTTGTGACACCGAAAGCTGAAGAGCGGTTTCATCCCTCTGCTTGGAGACTACATTCAGTTGTTCCTGCAATGACTCTACCTGCAAACTGGCTTGATGACTTGCATTTTCCAGTGCATTAGAGGATGAAACTAGCTTCTCCTCCAATACTGTGACTTCTTTTCTTAGGTTAGCCTCTCTCTCTGCTGCAGCCAGAGCTTCACCAGTATAAAAATCCTGTGATTCTGAAAGTTGATGATGCAATCTCTCTAGCTCCTGGTTTAAGCACAATTCTTTTTCACGTAAATCCTTCACCTCACTAAGTAAACTGTTTTCCATTTGTTTCTGTTTCAGGGCCAACATGACTTGGTCTCTTTCCTCTTGAAATGTAACTGTCTTCTCCTGCATCGACTGAACTGCATTTAAAAGCTGATTTAACTCCCCAGTCTTGCCCTGTTCTTTTTCTTTCAATAGTTGCTCAAAAGCAAGAGCCTTCTCATTTATCTCCTGGTGTTCAAACTCCCTTTCTCGCAGCATCATAGAAAACTTCATGTTAGTCTCTTGTAATGCTTGACATTCTGTTTGCTTTACCCTGGATATTTCTACTAGTTTTCCATTTTCCTCTTTTAGTTGACACATGTCCATTTCTAAAATTGATATTCTCTCCTTTAGGTTTGTTACTGCCTGCCTCAGAATTTCATTTTCATTCACTTGGTTAGTGAAATTTTCATTTAAAGAATGTAACTGATCATATTTGGCTTTGAGTAAGAGGTCTTTACCCTTAAGTAACTTTTGTAAAACATCTTGTTTTTCCTTTAGCTGCTTAATTTCTGAATCAGTTTGTTCATGTTCTTTTCTTTCTAGCTCTGAGGTGGCAGCAATCGAATCAGACAATCTATGGTTATTTTCCTGGAGAGTTTGAATTGTTGCATCTTTTTCCTGCAGTGATTTTCTTAATTTTTCTATTTCTTGTTGAAGCAATTTAGAAGGTTCACTAGGTATATCAGACTTAACTGCCCCGAGAGATTCTTCTGACTCTGAAACAAGTGATGATCCAGAAAAGAGCCGTTGTGAAATAATATCAAGTTTTCCTACAAGATGATCCTTGGTATTCAAAAGTTGCCCTAAGCTGCGCTGAACTTGTGCTAATTCCTGACCCAAAGTTTTGAGTTTGGTTTCCTTCTGGTCATAACTTTGGATTAGGCCAGTATATTCTACCTGCAGTTTAGAGTTATTATCACTGTCAATCAAAACCTGGGTCTGAAGTTTTTGAAGTTCTTCCTGTTGTTGGGCTGACTCATGTTCCATATTTTGCACTGTGGTCATCACCTGTTGTTTCCACTCTTCCATTTTCATCACTTGCTGTTTTAATTTATCTCGTTCCTGTAGAAGCTCCTCAAACTGATTACTGTTAACACCTCCAACCTCATTTCCTGTGTTAGATGTCTGTAACACTGTCAACAAAGTCTGACATTTCTGACTTAATGCATCTATTTCAATGTCTTTTTCTCGAATGATAAGTGATAAATTCTGAACAGTTTTTCTAAGCATTTCCTGGCCACTACTTTCCAATCTAGTGGACAATTTTTTATTTTCATCTTGCAGCTTAATAAGCGCTGCTTGTTGGGCAGCAGCCATGTCTATCATTTGGTGATGTTCTGTTTTTAGGCGGCTATTTTCCCTAGTCTTCTCATCCAAAACAGCCAATATTTGTCCTTTCTCCACAGTGTAGGCCTGTAGTTGCTGTTGAAGGTAAACAACATCCTGGGTGTAAGAAGGTGAAGACATTCTTGCATGAAGAGCTTTTATCTCCAAATCCCTCTGCTGGATGATCTGCCTTAGTTTACCAACCTCGTCTTTGGACAGCTGATCAATCTGTTTTGTTAAAATTAGGTTCTTTTCATTTAGAAGTTTACTCTCCGATTCTCGTTCTGTTAGTTTTTCATTTTGCATGTCTAATTCTTTAGTAATGTTCATTTTATCATCTCTAAGTTGGCAAGCTCTCTTTTTTTCATCATCCAGATCTTGGGTGATGCCTGTCGACGACTTATCTCTTATCAACTTTGAAATCTGGCCTGTGGGGGAAGCCAGGCTGCCCCCCACTTGGCCCAGAGATTGGCCCAAGCCAGAGCCAAGGCCTCGAAACCAGTTCATGGCTGTGGGCTGGAAAGCAACGTGGTCCACTCCCTCTCCCAGAAGAGTGTCCAACGTCACCGGACATTCCCACCAAGTGTCCTCGAACTGCTGTGAGCTAGTCGGAATCACTGCGCTCAGGATTCCACATCACAAAGGGCTTCCTAGGCAACAGTGACCTCAGCACCCACCTGAGCCTGGCTCCGCCCAGAACCTTAAAGGGCCAGCCTGTCACACAGTTACACAGCCAGCCCCGTGGGGCCTCTGCTCTTTCCAGTGATTTCCCACAGCCAGGGCTGACCACTTCTTCCCCCTTTTCATTGACCATTCTCAAATGGTCAGTGGGCAACTCCTGCCAACTCAATGGCCATCACCATGGCACCCACTCTAAAAGCTGCAACTGATCATAAAGAGGAGCCATGGTGGCTTTCTCCCTAGTTATATTTTGAATCAGAAAATCAAATTTCATAATGAAGAATTTGGCCTCTTATAGTACTTACTAGTTTCAGCTCATGGAAATTATTTATTCTCTCCAAATGGGGACAAGAATAGAATTCACATAAAACAGATATTTATATATCTGATATACTACATTATTGTTTTTACATCATGGCCAAAGCAAGCAGTGAAGGTTAAAGTCAAGTGAACCACCTTGCTGATTCCATCAACATAATGCAGATTCTGAAATCTGCTTATACTCCATACAATAGGAAAAGGAAAGTGATATTGTTGACCTATGAAACATTATGAATTACTCTACAGGACAGAACCCAGGAATCTCATGAAAAGACAGGATATGTTAATGGTATGTTACAATTTGCCTTACAATGTGACATGCTCTTTGGTACATGGTCTGTAATGAAGAATAGAGGTGGAGTGATTTGTCACCAGTTAATATACAGCCATCATAGAATTCTAAATTACCTAATGCTGGACACAATCTTGTCAAATAGCCTAAATTTGCATATAAGTTATGAAAACTGAAAAAAATTATGACATACTTTCAACTTTCTTTCTACTGTAATAGGCATTTAGTAAATTATTGGTGACTGCAGAAATTATTGAGGTTAGTCATGTCAATAGAGCATGTGGTATTTAAAGAAAATTATTTTGACATTTTACTCATTAAGTTTTGCTGTGCCCCATCCCTTGGACTCTGGGAGGGCTTGTGAGTGCTCTGATCAAGAGAATAGCAGAAATGAGCCTGGAGAGTCCATGTGTAGCCACTCCAGTGGACAGCCCTGGCTGAGCTCCCAGTAGACAGCCAGCATCATATGTCCATTAGATAAATGAACCATCTTGGTCCAGAGCAGTTGAGTTTTCAGATCACTGCAGCCCCAACTAATATTTGTCTATAATCACATGAGAGAACGCAAGCAAGAACTGACCTGCTGAGCCCTTCTCACATTCATTGTTGACAATACTATCAACAGAAGAAATTTTGAGTTTGCTCTGTATAATCAGTGTCACAGTAATAGTATCTGGAATGTGTGTGTACCAAGGAATTCTTTTATTTACAACTTTTGGTATGGTTGAAAAAAGCAGATGAACTATGGATAAATGCAAACCTTTGCATTTTACTCCTTGTTAATACTGTGGTTTTAGAAAAACCACTTAACTCTAAGTCTTCATTTCAGTATCTTTACAAAGGAGTTGGTCTTATGTAACTTTCCAGGTTCTTCTAAGTATCAAACGAGATAGAAACAAAATAAAGGTCTTAAAAGTAACAAAAAAACAAAGTGGCAGGCCTATATGCACAGTTAGTCAAAGTTCACAAATCTTTGTCATTTGGACAATGTGCTTTCCAGATGCATAGGAAATTAGTGTTCTGCATCTGGAGAAAGGGGAGGTAGTTTACATCTAACATCTTTCCCATTCTGAAGGCCTATGATCCTACATTTCATTAGGTTTACATATCTTTGATTCCAACCTTAGAATGCCTGGAATAAAAGAGAATTGCAAATTTCAAGGTTACTTAATATTTTCTTCCTTCTGTTAATACCCTTAGTAAAGATGATTATAGACCAAAACTATTTTTTTCCTGTATCAACCAAGACAGTCTCTCATTCAATGGATATGGGCTCTGATTTTTATAAATGTTTACTGTGAATTTTTTCCAGTGTCGATGAACAAATAATGAATCTTTTCCTGGGAAAAATAATTAACTGTAGTTACCCATTCCAAGCATGGATTGTTACATTTTCATTGACACACACAAAAAAATAGTTACGAAATTAGAAAGAAAAACAACTGAATTATCATAAAGTTACACACAGGAAGACAGAAGGAAAAAATCCAAGGAAAGGCAAACTCATTTATTTCAAGGAAAGGGATTCCTATTTTAAACACATTATTCTTTGACACGTAAGACAGCATCCATGTCAATTGGCTTTAAAGTAGCTTCTTTTTTTTTAATTTAGCAAAATGTAGGTCAACTGTCAGTTCTTCTATGCCTGCACTTATAACAACACACAGGAACATATTTTCTCTTTACTTCCCCTATGATAAAATATAAAGGAAAACATGCATATACAGCATAGGAGTTAAGCTCTAAGGAGCTTAAGGCATAAGCAAAACAGATTGGTTTTCCCAAAGGCATGTTTCAACAAGTAAGGTACTTGCAAAAGGTTAGTGTGAAGAACAGAAATTCCCATATATGTGTATTTGTGATGCCAAATACAAGCTTTTAAAAGGTCTTCCAGATTACTGTTTATTAATGAGAAGCACTCTCTAAGAAGTTAGGACAGGTGCTTTCTGTCCCAGAACAAGATGGCTTCAGATCCTATTGGGAAATGTAAGGGAATGACAGAAAAGTCTCTGAGAGCATAGCTTGGTGAAACTTGGTGAAACTTAAAAAAAAACCTTAAGAAGAAACATGAAAAGAATTTGGGAAATGCAATCAAGAAAATGTCAAGCAGGTATGATTTTTATGATACAAAAAAAAAGGATTCTTTAATCCTCATAAGTATCATGGTATGGAATTGACTGGTGATGACCTTACATTTTGGAAGGTTAAGCATCAATTTGGATGGAAATTCACTCATCTGATTTAAAACTTGGTGATACATTTGTTGACCATTTGGAAAAATAGCTGAATTGACATAGGCCTATATAGAAATCCATCTAAACTAAGTTGCCAGAGTGGTTAAACATCAGGCCAAGGTCTCCAGGAAAAAAGGATTCATCATTCAAAAGCCAATTCAGATGCCAGCTCCTCTGAGCAGCTCACGTCACCGCTGCAGTAAGGCACTTTGGGGAATCCATTGTGCCAATGTAATGTCAATGTGCTTCTTATTTCATAACTATTACTTGTTCCCTCTTTATTTAAACAAGTTTTACCCATAATCTCACAAATCCTGCAGAATTCAGTTTCTCAGGTTTACAACAAAACTAAAACAAATCCCTATATTTAAATCATGTTCTCTATAATTACAGTTTACTTCATGTCTTTTGCATAATCCCCTGATCATATTGTGTTGAGCTTTTTTATTGTCTATTCGTTATAGAATGAAAAAGTAAGTATATAAGTATAATTATCTGATTTGTGAAAGTGCACACAATCTCCCCCAACCCAGATATCCTGGTGTGTCCAATGAATGGGTCAGTGGAGAGGAAGGACCTGGAGAGTCAGCTGAGAAGCCCATCTCAGGAGGTCTAGTTGCTGTGCAATCTGGGGTTGGGTGAGGAGCACAAGACCAGCAAGGACAGAGAGACAGAGCAAGAGATATGGAGCTTTAATTCTTAAAGAGAACAACATTATAAATGTCTACAAATATTCTGGAAACATGTTTAGTTATTACACCAAGCCATTTGCAAAAACAAGTTCAATTATGTTTTTTTAAATAAATATGTTACCCTCACTAACTGTAACTATCACATCATTGTATAAAAATGAATATATAGGGAAAACGAAATAATGAGAAAACTCCATGAAACAACATCAGTAAAGCATGACAAATCTCATTTCTGATCACAATAAATGTCAATGGATTAATCCCTAATGAGTAGGTCAAGTCCATTACTTATTCTTAAAAAGCACACACACAAAGTATAAATAAAACAAAAACTTAAGGTAAAAAAAATGAAAGACTGAAAAAAGAATAATATAGCAGATCAAACACATTTTAAAGAGACATACAGAGATTTTTAAAGCAACAAATAAAACAAAGTGGCTATTAATAGTTTAAATAGATGAATCTCATTTAAATATAAGAGAGAGAGAAAGAGAGACACATAAAAGATACTTAGGGGAGAAGCTGAACACATGGTTTTTTAAGGTTGGTTGTTCTGTATTTACTCCCCGCAATACTCCAGCAGATTATTCACATTCTCGTTGTTTGCTTCTGTGCCAAACAGATATGAAAATAGCTTGTATTTTATATGGTCATTTGGGGAATAAATAAGTCATAAGAAACATTTAGCACAATGCCTTGCATATATTAATTGCTTACAGAATGTTAGTCATATATATGTAAACTCATGTTTATATGTATATATGTATGTGTTTATTTGTATATTATACATATGTTTATATATAGGCATAAATGATAAACCAAAGTTATTAACAGGATTTACTGATACTGAAATTTGAATATATTCCTTTCCCAACTGTATTGTAATTTTTCAATACTAACCATACATTACTTTTTTTGACATTTTAATACAGTTTTACTCAGATATATACAAAGACCTTACAATCATCTAAGTGTCCAATCAACTATTCCCAGTACTATCATACAGTTGTGCATTCATCACCAGTAAGAACTTCTGAACATTTTTCTTACTCCAAAAAAATAAGATAAAATAAAAATAAAAATAAAAAAGAATACCCAAAACATTCTATCCCCCCATCCTACCCTTTTTTTCATTTCATTTTTGTCCCCATTTTTCTACTCATCTGTCCATACACTGGATAAAGGGAGTATGAGCCACAAGGTTTTCACAATCACAGTCCTACCCTGTAAGCTACATAGTTATGCAGTTGTCTTCAAGAATCAAGGTTACTGGGTTGCAGTTCGACAGTTTCAGGTATTTCCTTCCAGCTATTTCAATACACTAAAAACTAAAAAGGGATATCTATATAGTGCTTAAGAATACCCTCCAGAGTGACCTCTTGACTCCATTTGAAATCTCTCAGCCACTGAAATTTTGTTTCATTTAAATTCCCCCTTTGTTCAAGATAATTTTCTCAATTCAAGGATGCCACGTCCAGCTCATTCCCAGGACTAATATCCCATGTTGCCAAAGAGATTTACATTCCTGGAAGCCAAGTCCCATGTAGGGTGGAGGGCAATGAGATCACCTGTCAAGGTGGCTTAGCTAGAGAGAGAGGGCCACATCTGAGCAACAAAGAAGTACTCAGGGGAAGACTCTTAGGCACAATTATAAGCAGGTTGAGCCTCTCCTTTGCAGTAATGAGCTTCATAAGGGCAAGCCCCAAGATAGAGAGCCCCAAGATAGAGGGCTCGGCATACCAAACTGTCAGCCCTCAATGTCTGTGAGAAAAACAGCAACAACCCAGGTGAGGAAGTCCAACATTTCCATTTCCCTGCAAATATATCCTCATTCTCTGCCCAAATAACTTTGGGATGCATCAGAATTTCACACTAACCAGTACTAACCTACCAGATCTCACTTCCTATTCAAAGTTCCATGTAACTACAGCATTTGACTAAAGTGACTCTACAAGTTAAATTTAGTGTGCTACAAAAAATATAGATCCTGCAACCAATGAACATCTTTGCCCTTGGTTTCACACAGAAGTTGAAATTTTAAAACACAGTCAATGTCGCTCCTTACCCTTTCTCCTGATTTGCCTTAGTCCAAACCAGATCCACTTCATTCGTATCTCTTATTGAGGTCTGAATTTTTTCAGCTTTTTTAACAATTGCTGTCTGAGGTAATACTGACATTCACAGCTGCCAAGTTCTAGCTCTGAGTTTCAAGTGTCACACAGGTACCCAAATTTCCAGAGATCAACCATGCTATACACAAGCAGCTGAGCATCTCAGAATTTGGAGAAAACCATTACAACTCAGAAACAGATGTGCGCCTTACAATCTGGGGACCATTACAATAAGCATTCCCCTGATAAGCTGTGCTCTGAGATTCAATTCTCAGAGTTTAAACATTATAGTTAGTCACATTAATGAGGCATTATAATGTTTTCCCTTTTGTTTCTGGTGTACTTCACACAAGACACTGTACTCAAGATCCGTTCACCTAGTTTCATGTCTCACAGCTCATTCCTTCTTGCAGCTGCTCAATATTCTATTGTATGCACATACCACAGTTCACCATTCTGTTCATCAGTCGATGTGCCCTTAGGTTCACCCCCATCCATGGCAAACTGTGAGTACTGCCGCCATAAACACCAGTATGCAAATGTCTATTCATGTCACTGCTCTCAGATCTTCCAACATATGTTCCATAAATGAGGATAAAGGTCCTTATGGCACCCACATACTTAGCTTCTTGTGGAACCACCACACTGTCCTCTAGAGAGGCTACTCCATTCTGCTTCCACACCAACAGCGCAGAGGTGCATTCCTCTCTCCATGTTTTCTCTAGCACTTGTATCCCTCTGTTTATATTTTTCCCTGCAATTTTTTAAATTCATTTTTATTGAGATATATATTCACATACCATATGATAATCCAAAGTGTACAATCATTTGTTCAGAGTACCATCATATAGTTGTGCATTCATCACCCCAATTTCTTTTTTGAACATTATTCTTATATCAGAAAAAGTGAAAAAAGAATAAAAAATAATGGTAAAAAAGAACACCCAAATCATTACCCCCACCCATTTTTTCATTTAGTTTTTTGTTGCCCTTTTTCTACTCATCCATCCATACACTGGATAAAAGGAATGCAATCACCAAGGCTTGCACAATCACACTGTCATCCCTTGTAAGCTGTACTGCTATACAATCATCTTCAAGATTCAAGGCTACTGGGTTGTAGTTTGATAGTTTCAGGTATTTATTTCTAGCTATTTCACTGCACTGTAACCTAAAAAGGGTTATCGATATAGCACATAAGAGTGCCCACCAGAGTGACCTCTCAACTCCATTTGGAATCTCTCAGCCATGGAAATTTTGTTTCATTTCATTTCATATCCCCCTTTTGGTCAGTAACGTGTTCCCAATACCATGGTGTTGGGTCCAGATTCATCCCGGGAGTCGTATACCATGTTGCCAGGAAGATTTACACCCGAGAGTCAGATCCCATGTATGGGGGAGGGCAGTGAGTTCACCTGCTGAGTTGGTTTAGCTGGAGAAAGAAGTCCACATTGGAAATAATTGTGTGAATGGATTAAACTCTCCAACAGACTGGTAGAATGGATTTAAAAAAATTACCCACTGATATGCTGTTTACAAGAGACTCACTTCAAACTCTGTGAAATAAAGAGACTGAAAGTGAAAGGATGGAAAAAATATTCCAGGCAAAATGCAATCAAAAAAGCTCAGGGTTGAGGGCAGGGGGAGTCAGAAGATGGGGGCATAGAGAGGAGTGGAATTTAGTCAGTCCCCTGGAACAACTAATAAACAGCCAGGAATAAATAGTAAATAATCTGGAATAACTGCTGGAGGACAACCATAACTGTCCACACATCATGCACCAACCTGTATTGGGAGGAATGCCTGAGATCGCAGTATACAATCTGTAAGTAAATGCTGCAGAACCATGTCGAGAGCCCCTGCCCCACATGGCAGCTCAAATTGCAAAGCCTCACTGCTTGCACTCTCCAAGCAGAGGGAGAGAATATAGCTCAGCTGAGCTCCAACTGGGGTTTTAATTAACAAATGCAGACTGTGGAATACAAGCCACAAACCCCCAAAAAACAGACAGAGGCTTTTAGTGATGACTGATCTCAAAGAACTAAATGACTCTCTGTACTGGGAGGGGAACATCAGGAGACCGGGTGTTACCTCTGGCCGATGAGAGAAATTGAGGGGCCATACGCTGGCTACAGAAGGGGGTTTCCTGTCCCTCTTTATCTCTCTGTCAACCTGAGAGGCTTAGAGGAGAGACCCACAGCCATTTTAGGTGGAGTGAGCTGCAGCCATTTTCAGTTCCCAGCACTCTGACCCAAACATGGGTAGAGATGACAGTCTGCAGGAAAATAGCCAAAACTGAAACTGAAGGGACCACACCTCCTTATACCAGTCCAGAGTGACAGGCTCACAGGCACCACTGCTGGGCAGGTTAGGAAAAGCACAACAACTGGCAACCTCACAGGTCGTGTCAATCTTCTCAGACACACTCTCAGGGAAACCCTTCTGACACCTGAGCCCATGCTGGTCTGGGAAAACCTAATTGGGGTAACCAAGGAAACTAGATGCCTAAACAACAGAAAACTACAACATACACTAAGAAAAATGAAAATATGGCACCAGTCCAAGGAACAAACTTATGCATCAATCAAGATACAACTGAGATATTGTTTCACTTTAATGAAACAATCTATTAAAGATTTTCAAAGAAATATGCTAAACCAAATCAACATGTTTAGGGAAGACACAATAAAAGCAACAAAGGCTATAAGGAAAACACTGGGTGAACATGAGGTGGAAATCGAAAGTTTGAAAAAACAACTGGCAGAATCTATGGAAATGAAAGGCACAACACAGGAGATGAAAAGCACCATGGAGATATACAACAGCAGATCTCAAGAGGCAGAAGAAAACACTCAGGAACTGGAGAACAAGACACCTCAAATCCTACACACAAAAGAACAGATAGGGAAAAGAACGGAAAAATATGAGCAATGTCTCAGGGAAATCATCGACAACATGAAGCACACAAATATACATGTCAAGGGTGTCCCAGAAGGATAAAAGGGAGAAGAGGCAGAAGCAATAATAAAGGAAATAATCAATGCGAATTTCCCATCTCTTGTGAAAGAAATACAATTACAGATCCAAGAAGCACAGCATACCCCAAACAGAATAGATCTGAACAGACTTAAGCCAAGACACTTAAAAATCAGATTATCAAACATCAAAGACAAAGAGAAAATCCTTTGATTTCTCTTTGTGCCCCATCACATGATCTACACAGGAATGAGAAGGGGATAATTATTACAGATCCTGAAGAAATTAATTTTTTTTTTTTAATCGTAAGAGGATACTATAAAATGAAGACATGGCCTAGTCAAAGAAACAAAATTACACTTCAACTGAGATACAGAAATTGAAACAATTAATTAAAGATCTTCAAATGAATATGCTGTATCAATTAAAAAATCAAATCAACACCCTGAGAGAAAATATGGCAAATGAAATGAAGGATATAAAGTAGACATTGGGAGAACATACGGAAGAACTCTTAAGGGTAAAAAAAAAAAAAAATTGGAACATCATGTGGGACTTAAAGACACTATAAGAGACCAAAAAACACAATGGAGATATACAACAGCAAAATTGAAGTGGCAGAAGAAAAGTTTCATGAACTGGATGACAGGACATCTAAAACCCTACGCAAAAAAAGACAGATAGGGAAACAAATGGAAAAATATGAGCAGCATCTTAGGGAATTGCGTGACAACATGAAAAGCATGGATATATGCATCATAGGTTTCCCAAAAGGAGAAGAGAAGGGAAAAGGGGCAGAAACAATAATGGAGAAAATAATCATTGAAAATTTCCCATCTATTATGAAAGAAATAAAATCATA
Source organism: Choloepus didactylus (assembly GCF_015220235.1). Lineage (NCBI taxonomy): Eukaryota > Metazoa > Chordata > Mammalia > Pilosa > Megalonychidae > Choloepus > Choloepus didactylus. The sequence continues at coordinate 161,572,799 of NC_051311.1, read as the reverse complement.
GATCCAAGAAGCACAGTGTAACCCAAAAATAATAGATCCAAATAGACCTATGCCAAGACAATTCATCAGATTATCGTATGTCAAAGCCAAAGAGAGAATTAAGAAAGCAACAAGAGAAAAGAGACCCATCACATACAAGGGAAACTCGATAAGACCATGGGCAGATTTCTCAGTAGAAACCATGAACATGAGAAAGCAGTCATATAATATATTTAAGATACAGAAAGAGAAAAACTGCAGATCAAGAATTCTATATTTAACAAAACTGTCCATCAAAAAAGAGAGAGATTAAATTATCTTCAGAAAAACAGACACTGAGAGAGTTTGTGAATAAGAGAACGGTGCTCCAAGAAATAAAGGGAGTGCTACAGGATGACAGGAAAAAAAACAGGAGAAAAAGATTTGGAAAAGAGTGTAGAAATGAAGACTATCAGTAAGGATAAAAGGAGAGAGAGAGAAAAATTAGATATGACCTACAAAATTCAAAAGACAAAATGGTAGAAGAAAGTACTGCCCTTACAGTAATAAAACTGAATGTTAATGGATTAAAGTCCCCCAATAAAAAGTCATAGACTGGCAGAAGGGATTAAAAAAACAAGACCAACCTGTATGTTGCCTGCAAGAAACTCACCTAAGAAAGGAGGACAAACTGGCTGAAAGTGGAAGGCTGGAAGAAGACATTTCACACAAACAACTACCAGAAAAATGTAGTAGCTACATTAATATGAGACAAATTAGACTTCAAAAGTAAAACAGTTCAAAGAGTCAAAGAAGATCAATGTATATTAAAAGGGTCAATTCATCAAGAAAACCTGACAAACATAAATATTTGTGCACCAAGCCAGAGTGCCCCAAAATTCAGGAAGAAAACACTGAGAACACTGAAAGGAGAAGTAGAAACCTCTACAATAATAGTTGGAGATTTCAATACACTGCTGTCATCAATAGATAAAACAGGTAGACAGAGGATGAAAAAGAAAATGTAAATGTTGAATTGTGCAATATACAAACTAGACTTCACTGATATGAAACCATTCCCAAAGACTAAACCAGTGTATTCATTAGAACAACTGAGGAGAGCTGGACTTTGTGAAGTACAGCAACAACGTATTCTCATAACACGAATTGATGTTTTGTTGTTCAAGGTGATTTGGTGTGGGAGATAATGAATCCTTCTTATAAGACTAGAAAAGTTGTCTTGGTGCCTTGGAGTATTTCATGACAAGGAATGACATGAGTCACTCTGAATCAGGTGTCTGCCAGAGTAAAAAAATTCCACTGAGACCAATGAAATGCAATTAAACATCCACAAAGTGACTGTGGTCTTACAATGTGAATATGCAGCAGGAAGATCTCAAGTCAACTGTCAAAATCCTTAGCTGAAGTCTTTCTAGATTTTTTCTTTCAAATAAGTTTACATTTGCAGCAAAAAGACGGATGATGTGTGATTTGAAATGCCCAGAAAGTAAGCTGTCATGGCATGGACAAAGGACTTGCCTCCAAATAACCCTAACACCTAGAGTTGACGATACCAGATATCAAAAGACTCATCCTCAAAAAACTCCTCTCATTGGCTAGAAAAATAAGTTTTTCCAAATGGCCATGTTTTTAATCACAGATGAAAAAGGATGTTTCGAGATTGTCTTTTGTGGATCAGCTGTTATTTGTAGTTAGAAGTGGGCAGTCATAATTCAGGGGTAGACCATGCAGGTATGCCAGTGATGGAGGAAGTGTTTCCGCTTTTTTTCCAGGTTATTAGTTTGTCTATCCTGAAAACAGTAACTAAACTGAGTAGAAACCAAAGAGCAGTGAACTGCCACTGGTCGAGTCATATAGTGACTTGTAGTTTGAAAATAAGATGATTGAAAAGCAGGCACTGAGCCCATTTCAGGTAAAGTTGCCAGTCTCTGAATGCTACCTTCATAGTTAATGGTTATCCCTTGCACATGAGAAAGTAGACTGTGGCTGATGACAAGAGGTCAGATGCACAAGGTGGTATATTACGTCCCCAATGAGGCATCAGCTTCAATATAAGTTCACTATATATTCAGGTATCTGAAGAGGGTCAAGACTTCAAAGTCACATATACTTCAAGTACCACTAGAGCATCTGGTGTTTGTGAAAGAGGTTGATTTGTCAGTGTAGAGTGTGTATGAATCACTGTCTGGCTATATTTTTAAGCCCAGGAATCACTGGAAGTCTACCTGGGGGTGAAGGGTTGTCAAATTAGGGTCCACTTGACACCTCTTTCAGTCCATCTGAATAGGCCTGTCTTCTTGCATTTTTTTAAAGTGTGTACATAGTAAACATTCATAAATATGTTCAGCATCAACTGAACAAGGGCTGTGTTGGGTGGAGGTGCAGAAGAGATCAGGATGACATCCAGGTCATACATTACATTGTTCTCTAGGGCAGTGTTTTTCAAACTGTGTTCTGAGGAACTCTAGGTGTTGCAAGGAAGTCTCTTTAGTTGTCACCACAGTGAGAAAAAGGGGATTGTGGTGGGTTTTAGTCCCCCACCCCACCCCACTCCTGCTTTATCCAGAGCAGCATCACTTTTGCTCAGGGCTTCCGCAGAGTTTTCAGTCAAAGTGCTTCATGGCCACAAAGCCTTTGGAAAACAAACGATCTAAGAATAAGTTGTTCACAAAAAAACTGATGTATCAAGAAGCCTTTTCTGGAATCTGATTGGAGCTTTATGAGATGCTGTTAGGTAAAGGAATTCCTTGGTAGAATTTCTTACACTTGTGTGAAAAGTTCTGGTTCCTGAGTAATCCCAAAGAAGATGCTATGAAGAGTTCACTATGTCTCTGTTTTGATCCCAACAGGTCAGAATATCCATTTTCCCATTCAGAAGGCTACTATGGATTTGAAGTGACATTGTTGGATTCCCGATTCTTCACAGATCAATCACTTGAGACAGTGGGGTGTGGTCCAATGCTCTTCTCAAACACATGTGGTCATTCTTCAGACAGCATTGATAACTAAAAATTCACTGGCCCAAATTTCACTGTGTCTCTGAAGGCTTTGACTGAAGAAATGAGCTCTTACGGAACAAACTGTGCCTCTGTTGTGATAAAGTAGCTTCAGCTATTTGGCTTGAGGACTCTGACTTCACTGCAAGGAGCTGTGCTGAATCTGTGTAGAACAGGAAAAGAGTGGAGGTGAAGAACACATCATAATGGCTGAAAGTCTCTTGGGTCACAGTGTCCCAGAGGAATGGTGTCTTCTTTAGTAGTAAGGTAGCATGACTCAAACATGGGCAAAAATCCAGGTAACAGATCATAGTTCACTTTCAATGGAGTGTGGTCATGGTTTGTATCAAGGGTCTGTACAGAAGTTCAGGTCTTTAATTCCCAGTATCAGTGCTGGTGACAATACTGTTCAGTCACTGCCTATTTTCTCACAGCAAGGTCAACAGTGGAAAATTTCAAAATTAAAAAAAATGTTGTCCAGTTCCAGAGTTCTGCCATCCTGATAAAGCACTTCCGGGTTTCAGGTCTAGTTCTTGGAAATCTGGATTCCATGGCTGTGGCTACAATGAAAGACACCTGCACCAGATAGCGCAGGTGAAAATAACAGCGAAACTCTTGGTACCTCCAGTCCTGGATATGTTTTGTAACAAAAATTCAAGCTCTGCATTCCAGTTGTTTTTCCCCTCCTTTCTCCAAAGGAAAGCATCTTATCACCACAGTCTAAAGATTCTTTTGAGGTACATCCAGAATTAATTACAAAAGAGCTATAAAAGACCAATACATTTTTCTCCAAAACAGTCATTTCTCTGGAAGTGAGATCACTTTGTGCCTTTTACATAAAAGGAATAGTCAAGTCACTTTTTTTTCCAGACATTTCTATGAATAGTAGGACTGGCTAACACCTAAGCAGACAAAATACATGTAAACATGTTTACCTCTGTTCTCTTGCTTAGAGCTGCACCACTGGTAAGCACCACTCCACAAAACAAAAATGCCTGAAATCCAACTGTTCAAACATTTCTACAGTGTTTGCTGGATAATGGCCTGGAATTTGATAAAAGCAGCTGACAAGTAACAAAGAAGCAAAAACTGGCATTTTGGCCATTTTAATATCAAGACTTGCAAGCAATTGTAATATATGGCAGGTGAGGAAAAGTTAAGCTTTGAGTCACTTCTTAATCTACTGAGTTTGAGATTCAGCATCAATTATACAAATAAAAGTTTCAGGGTGTGTTAATCTTCAACTAATAGAGAAAAAAACCCAAACACGTTCAGGAATTCCATACCCAGTTCAGTCTGTTCCAGTGAGATGCTTGCTAAAAAACCATTTAAAAATAATGCAGCACCATTTAAAAATAAGCCTGTTCACTACAAACCACACAGACTAGAGATATGGAATACTTTAAGTAGGAGCAAGATGGCAACCACAGTTGTGAAAAATGATCACTTGAAAGAAAGATATCAGGCACTGGTAGAAGCAGCAAAAAAACAAAGAGTTGCTGGGCCAAAGACTAAATGGCTTCCTAATACTAGATAACATCCCAATCCTAGACTGAGCTGCTTTACACAGAGCAGCATTGTACCATAAGCATTAGCCACCCTTCAGGCCACCCATGGTGAAAGGAAAGGGCTCAGAATAGAAGCCAAACAGGGGAGTGCTGATACCTGGAATGTCCATTATGCATAGAAACAGCTCACATATTCCAGAGACTCAAACAGGGGCTTCAAATTGGTTGTGAAGGGTCCCAAATGATATCCAGGCCTCAGCCTCCTCCCTCTGGCATAAAGGAATTGTGGTTCTTAACTCTTCTGGGTCTCAGCACCCTTAGTAAACTTGATAGCGATGGATCTTCACTCCCCTAAAATGCACATTTCTACACCCTTCTCCATACAATTTCAGGGAAGTTAGGGATCTCTATCTCCAATCCAAGGTTCCCAGGTTAAAAACCCAAGGATTTGGAAATCTTGAAGTTTCTCTCAACTCAAAAAACTTTACAAACAATAATAATCCTTTATGCACTTACACTTGACAGTTTACAAAGCAATTCAATGTCACAAATGTTGACAGGCAGAGGAGGAAACTGAGGTGCAGACAAATTATATAGTGACTTGCCTAAGGTCACTCAGCCAGCTGTTGGCAAGGCCCAGAAGCAAACCTAGCTCTTCCAACTCAGGGGCTCCTCTCCCCACCCCGGAGCTGCCCCCAGGGCTGACAAGTGCCAACTGCTAGGCAGGATAGGAAAAGCACAGTGCCTAGAGGCCTCACAGCAAAGTCAGACAAACTGTTCCCCGGAGAAAATTGATACTGATTACACTTCCTTCTGAGACCTGAGTCTGTCTGGTCTGGGAAAATCTGATTGGGGTAATCAAGGAAACCAGACACCAAGACAACAAAAGATTTTGAGTCACCTTAGGAAAAACAAAGATATGGCCCACTCAAATGAACACTTACCCTTCAAATGGGATATGGGAATTGAAACAACTAATTCAAACAAACATGCTAAATCATTTCAAAAATCAGATCAACAACTTGAGGGAGGATATGGCAAACAAGGTGAAAGATATGAAGACATTGGGAGAACATAAGGAAGAACCTGAAAGTGTGAAAAAACAATTGGAAGAACTTATGAGAATCAAAGTCACAATACAAGAAATGAAAAACACAATGGAGATATAAAACAGCAGACTTGAAGAAGCAGAAGAAAAGATTCATGAACTGGATGATAGGACACCTGAAATCCCATACATAAAAAAAACAGATAAGGAAAAGAATTGAAAAATATGAGCAGCACCTTACGAAACTGAATGACAACATGAAGCAGATGAATGTAGGTGTCACCGGTGTCCCAGAAGGAGAAGAGAAGGGAAAGGGGGCAGAAATAATGGAGAATATAATCACTGAAAATTTCCCATCTCTTATAAAAGATATAAATTACAAATCCAAGAAGAGCAGTTTACCTCAAAGAGAACAGAACCAAATAGACCTATGCCAAGACACTTAATAATCAGATTATCAAATGTCAATGACACAGAGAATTCTGAAAGCAGCAAGTGAAAAGTGATCCATCACATACAAGGGGAACTCGGTAAGTCTATGCACAGATATCTCAGTTGAAACCGAGGAGGCAAGACAGCAGTGGTATGATATATTTAAGATACTGAAAGAGAACAACTAACGAACAAGAATGCTATATTCACCAAAACTGCCCTTCAAAAATGAGAAAGATTAAAATATTTTCAGAAAAACAGACACAGAGTTTGTGAATAAGAGACCAGTGCTAGAAGACATACTAAAGGGAGTGTTATAGACTGGTAGGAAAAGACAGGAGACAGAGATTTGGAGAAGAGGGTAGAAATGAAGACTATCAGGAAATGTAAAAGGAGAGAAAAAATTAGATATAAACATACAAAATCCAAAAGACAAAATGTGGAAGAAAATAATGCTCTTAGAGCAATAACACTAAATGTTAATGCATTAATCTCCCCCCCAAAAAGACTCAGACTGGAAGAATGGATTAGAAAATAGGGCCCATCTATATGCTGTCTACAAGAAACTCATTTTAGACGCATGGACAAAAATAGGCAGAAAGTAGAAGTTTGGAAAAAGATATTTCACACAAACAACAACCAGAAAACTCCAGGAGTAGCTATATGAATATCAGACAAATTAAACTTCAAAAGTAAAACAAGAGACAAAGAAGGACACTATATCTTAATAAAAGGGTCAAATCATCAAGAAAATTTAACAATCAAAAATACGCACCAAGCCAGAGTGTCCCAAAATACATGAGGTAAACACTGAGAACACTGAAAGAAGTACATACCTCTACAATAATAGTTG
>NC_051311.1:161381645-161535663 GCF_015220235.1 Choloepus didactylus | reverse complement strand
GGAGAAAAAAGAAAACCAGAAACAGCTTAAGCTTGGCTTCTGACACACTTTTCCCCCTGGCTAGGACAGGGTCCACTGTGAATTAAAGAGACCTCACATCTTACACTGGTGGGGAGCTGCAGGCTGACAAGTGCCAACTGCTAGGCAGGATAGGAAAAGCACAGAGCCTAGAGGCCTCACAGCAAAGTCAGACAAACTGTTCCCCAGAGAAAATTGATACTGATTACACTTCCTTCTGAGACCTGAGTCTGTCTGGTCTGGGAAAATCTGATTGGGGTAATCAAGGAAACCAGACACCAAGACAACAAAAGATTTTGAGTCACCTTAGGAAAAACAAAGATATGGCCCACTCAAATGAACACTTACCCTTCAAATGGGATATGGGAATTGAAACAACTAATTCAAACAAACATGCTAAATCATTTCAAAAATCAGATCAACAACTTGAGGGAGGATATGGCAAACAAGGTGAAAGATATGAAGACATTGGGAGAACATAAGGAAGAACCTGAAAGTGTGAAAAAACAATTGGAAGAACTTATGAGAATCAAAGTCACAATACAAGAAATGAAAAACACAATGGAGATATAAAACAGCAGACTTGAAGAAGCAGAAGAAAAGATTCATGAACTGGATGACAGGACACCTGAAATCCCATACATAAAAAAACAGATAAGGAAAAGAATTGAAAAATATGAGCAGCACCTTACGAAACTGAATGACAACATGAAGCAGATGAATGTAGGTGTCACCGGTGTCCCAGAAGGAGAAGAGAAGGGAAAGGGGGCAGAAATAATGGAGAATATAATCACTGAAAATTTCCCATCTCTTATAAAAGATATAAATTACAAATCCAAGAAGAGCAGTTTACCTCAAAGAGAACAGAACCAAACAGACCTATGCCAAGACACTTAATAATCAGATTATCAAATGTCAATGACACAGAGAATTCTGAAAGCAGCAAGTGAAAAGTGATCCATCACATACAAGGGGAACTCGGTAAGTCTAAGCACAGATATCTCAGTTGAAACCGAGGAGGCAAGACAGCAGTGGTATGATATATTTAAGATACTGAAAGAGAACAACTAACGAACAAGAATGCTATATCCACCAAAACTGCCCTTCAAAAATGAGAAAGATTAAAATATTTTCAGAAAAACAGACACAGAGTTGTGAATAAGAGACCAGTGCTAGAAGACATACTAAAGGGAGTGTTATAGGACTGGTAGGAAAAGACAGGAGACAGAGATTTGAGAAGAGGGTAGAAATGAAGACTATCAGGAAATGTAAAAGGAGAGAAAAAATTAGATATAAACATACAAAATCCAAAAGACAAAATGTGGAAGAAAATAATGCTCTTAGAGCAATAACACTAAATGTTAATGCATTAATCTCCCCCCAAAAAGACTCAGACTGGAGAATGGATTAGAAAATAGGGCCATCTATATGCTGTCTACAAGAAACTCATTTTAGACGCATGGACAAAAATAGGCAGAAAGTAGAAGTTTGGAAAAAGATATTTCACACAAACAACAACCAGAAAACTCCAGGAGTAGCTATATGAATATCAGACAAATTAAACTTCAAAAGTAAAACAAGAGACAAAGAAGGACACTATATCTTAATAAAAGGGTCAAATCATCAAGAAAAATAACAGTCAAAAATTTTATGCACCAAGCCAGAGTGTCCCAAAATACATGAGGTAAACACTGAGAACACTGAAAGCAGAAGTACAAAGCTCTACATTCATAGTTGGAGGTTTTAATACACTGCTCTCGCCAATACAAAGAACATCTAGACAGAAGATCAGTAAGAAAAGAGAGAAGTTGAACTGTGCAATCAACACAGTTGATACACCCCACAACAGCAGGATGCATATTTTTCTCAAGTGCTCACGAACATCTTCTAGGATAGACCACATGTTGGGTCACAAAGCAAGTATCAACAAATTTTAAAATACTGATATTACACAAAACACTTTTGCAGATCATAATGGAATGAACTTGGAAATAAATAACAGGAAGATGTTCAGAAAATTCACAAATATATGGAAGCTAAACAACACACTCTTAGAAAACCAGTGAGTAAAGGAAGAAATTATAAGAGAAATTAGTAAATACCTCGAGGCAAATGACGATGAAAACACAATGTACCAAAACTTATGGGATGCAGCAAAGGCAGTGCTGAGAGGGAAAATTATTGCCCTAAACTTCTATACTAAAGGATAAGAGAGAGCAAAAACTGTAATACACCACATCCATAAATCAAAGCAGAAGAATCACATGATCATATCAATTGATGCAAAAAAAGCATATGACAAAATTCAACATCCTTTCTCGATGAAAACACTTCAAAGGATAGGAATAGAATGGAATTTTCTAAATATGATAAAGGCAATATAAGAAGAAAAACCCAAAGTTAACATCATACTCAATGGGGAAAGACTAAAATCTTTCCCTCTAAGATCAGGAACATGACAGGGATGGCCATGTCACCACTGATATTTAGTATTGTGCTGGAAGTTCTAGCAAGAGCAATTAGGCAAGAAAAAGAAATGAAAGGCATCCAATTGGAGAGGAAGAAGTAAAACTTTCACTGTCTGCAGATGACATGATTCTAACATAGAAAACCCAGAAAGATCTAGAGCAAAGCTACTAGAACTAATCAATGAACACAGCAAAGTGGCAGGCTACAAGATCAACATGCAAAAATCTGCAGTGTTTCTATACGCATACAATGTGCAATAAGAGGAGGAAATCAAGAAAAACATCCCAGTTACAATAGCAACCAAACGAATCAGTATTTGAATAAACTTAACCAAAGCCACAAAGACCTCTACAGAGAAAACTACAAAAAACTGCTAAAAGACACTGAACAAGACCCACCTAAGAAAATGGAAGAACATACAATGTTCATTGATTGGAAGCCTAAATGTAGTTATAATGTTAATCTACCTAAACTGATTTAGAGATTCAATGAAATAGCAATTAAAATCCTAACAACTTACTTTGCAGAAATAGAAAAATGAATAATCAAATTTATTTGGAAGGACAAGGTGCCCTGAATAGCCAAAAATATTTTGAGAAAGAGGAAGGAAGTGGGAGGTCTCACACTAACTGACTTTGAAACATATTACAAAGCTACAGTGGGCGTTCTAGTTTTCTAATGCTGTCAGATTGGGAAACACAAGAAATGGACCGGCTTTTACAAAAGGGGGTTTATTTGGTTAAACAGTTGCAATCTTAAGGCCACAAAATGTCCAAAGTAATGCATAGACAATTGAGTAACACCACTGGAAGATGGCCAATGGCATCCAGAAAACCTCTCTCAGCAGGGAAGGCATGTGGCTTGCATCTGCTTGATCCCAGGTTGTGTTTCAAAATGGCCTTCAGCATCAGCTTCCAACAGTCATCCTCAAAATGTCTGTCTCAGCTACAGCTAGCAATGAGCTCCTTTCATTTGAGCTTAGACAGTGCTCCAGTAAACTAAATGGGGCCTGTGCTGAATGGGTGGGGCCATGCCTCCATGAAAATTATCCAATCAGAGTTATCATCTACAGTTGGATGGGTCACATCTCCATGGACACTGAACCAATAGTTTCCAACCCAGTCCACACTAAAACGTCTGCCCCCACAAGAATGCATTAAAGAATATGGCTTTTTCTGGGAGACATAAACATACAAACCGGCACATTCCAACCCCTAACACCAGAAAAACATATTCTTTCCAAATACAAAATACATGCATCCCATCACAATATCACAAAAACTTAAATCATTTTAGTAACGATAGGTAAGTACAAGATGCCATCAAAATCAGTTACAAGCATGGTCTGTCCAAAAGCAAATTACCCTCTGGCTCTGTACCTGTGAAACTTGGAACAAGTTATCTGCTTCCAATATACAAAGGAGGGACAGTCATAGGGTAAACATTCCCATCCCCATAAAGAGAAACTGAAAGAAAAACAGGGTTTGAAGGGACCAAAACAATTTCTAAAACCCACACGTCAAACTCCATTAGAATTCAAAGTCTGAGAGTCATTAGCAGAATTACATTGTATCCTTGGGGCTTGAGAGAGTGGGAGACCAAGCCTTTCCAAAGGCTTTTGTGGCAGCCCTTTTCTCTCCAAATGTTGGGGTGAGTGCTCCATCATATCCACACACTGGGGAGACCACCTTCTCAGCCCCACCCTCCTCAAACATTGGGGCATCACCCAGATTCTCTTCCATCTCTGGGTCACACGCTCAACCCTTTCAGGATAGTGGGGTGGCAGCCAGGGACACCCCAATAACCTAGGAATGTGCTCCACCTTTCCTGAGGCCTGGGGTAGCAGTCTTCCTGAACTTTGAGGTGGAAGACCCACCCTCGACCTCCGGGGAAAACTCACCCTTTCCATGTGTGTGGGCCACTCTGCTCTCTTGACTGCAGACCTCAACCTCCATGGCTCTGTCCTTGCAGAAATTTTTCCTTCGATTTCTTCTTGGTCTGTCTCCTCCAGTCCATACCAGCAGCATCTCCATCTGTAAAGATCTCACAAAAATTCTGTTGGCTTCGCGTGAAGCACACAGGAGCTAAAGCCATCAGACAATGGGGTTTTCCACAAATCTTTTCCACTTAACTCCTCCAATCTTGGCTTGTACTGAAACGGCAGCTGTGTTCCATGTTTGGTTAAATCCTCATGTGGAGCTATAGCTTCTGTGGTTCCATTCCCCCTGGAAACCCAGAATTTTCCAAACCATCAGATTTTGGTTTCTTTGATCCCAAGAATTCAGTTCTAAGTTTATCTCTCTCCACTCACACTTTACTGTAAGCTGCAAGGAGCAACCAGGGTACATCCTCCACACATAGTCTGGAGATCTCCTCAGCTAAGTATTACAGGTTGTCGCTGTGCCAGTTTGAATGTATTATGTACCCCAGAAAAAGCCATATTCTTTGATGCAATCTTGTGGGGCAGACAGAAGTGGTGATTAAGTTGGAACGTTTGAATTAGGTTGTTTGCATGGAGATGCGCCCACCCAACTGTAGATGATAACTGATGGGATATTTCCATGGAGGGTGGCCCAACCCATTCAGGGTAGGCCTTGATCAGTGGAGCCATATAAACATGCTGACTTAAAGAGATGAAACTGAATGCAGCTGGGAGTGATGTTTTGAAGAGGAGCAAGCTTGCTAGAGAGGAACATCCTGGGAGAAAGCCGTTTTGAGGCTGGAGCTTTGGAGCAGACGCCAGCTGCCTTCCTAGCTAGCAGAGGTTTTCCGGACACCATTGGCCATCCTCCAGTGAAGGTACCCGATTGCTGAGGTATTACCTTGGATGCTTTGTGGCCTTAAGACTGTAATTGTGTAGTGAAATAAAACCCCGTTTTATAAAAGCCTGTCCATCTCTGGTGTTTTGCATTCTGCAGCATTAGCAAACTAGGACAGATTTTGGTACCGAGGAAAGTGGGGTGCTTTTGCTGCTGAGTTTGCAAATACCAAACATGTTGGAAGGGCTTTTCAAATGGATAAGGGGAAGATTCTGGAAGAATTATGAGGAGCTTGATAGAAAAGGCCAAAACTGCTTTAAAGAGACTGTTTATGGACATATGGACTCTAAAGATACTTCTGACGAGGCCTTGAACAGAAATGATGAACGTGTTGTTGTAAAGTGGAAGAAAGGCGATCCTTGTTTTAAAGTGGCAGAGAATTTGGCAAAATTGAGTCCTGGTGTCAGATGGAAGGAGGAATTTGAAAGCAACAACCGGGAATACTTAGCTGAGGAGATCTCCAGACTACGTGTAGAGGATGTACCCTGGCTTCTCCTTGCAGCTTATAGTAAAATGCGAGCGGAAAGAGATAAAGTTAGAACTGAACTCTTGGGTTCAAAGAAACCAGAAGCTGATGGCTTGGAAAATTACAGGCTTCCAGGGGGTGGAATCCCAGAAGCTACAGCTCAACGTGAGGATGTTACCAAACATGGAACCCAGAAGCCATTTCAGGACAAGCCAAGATTGGAGATGGGATTATCCAGAAAGGATTTGTGGAAAGTCCTATTATCTGATGGCTTTGACCCCTGCATGCTTCATGCGAAGCCAACAGAATTTTTGCAAGATCTTTACAGACAGAGCCGTTGCCAGTCTGGACTGGAGGAGACAGACAAGGAAAAAATTAAAGGAAAAATTTCTTCAAAGACAGAGCCATGGAGGTTGAGGTCTGGAGTCAAGAAGTCTCAGGCTGGGAGAGCAGAGCAGCCCACATACATGGAAAGGGTGAGTTTGCCCTGGAGGTCAAGGGCGGGCTTTCCGCCTCGATGCTCTGGAAGAGTTTTGCCATCTGAGGTCCCAAAGAGGGGGAGCACATTCCCAGGGAATTGGGTTAGAGCCTGGCTGCCACCACACACTGTTTCTGAAGGGGTTGAGCGTGTGACCCGGGATGGAAGGGAATCCAGGAGCTTGCCCCGAATGTTTGAGGAGGGTGGGGGCCGAGAAGGTGGTCTCCCCAATGTGTGGAAATGTTGGAGCACTCACCCAAGCATTTGGAGAGGAACGGCTGCCAAAAAGGCCCTTGGGAAGAGTTAGGCTCCTGTCTCTCTCAAGCCCCAAGGATGCAACATTGTTCTGTAAATGACTCTCAGACTTTTGAATCTAATGGAGTTTGTCCTGCGGGTTTTAGGGAACTGTTTTTGCTCCTGTTAACCCTGTTTTCCTTACTCTTTCTCCTTATGGCAATGGGAATGTTTATCCTATGAATGTCTCTCCTTTGTATATTGGGAGCACATAACTTGTTCTATGTCCATAGATCCAAAGCTAAAGGAAAAGTATGCCTTAGGACTGACCATGCCTATATTTGATTTGATGGGATCTTGTACTTAACTATTGTTACTGAAATGATTTACGTTTCTGTGGTATTGTGGGATGAATGTATTTGTATTTGGAAAAGAATATGTTTTTCTGGGGTCCAGGGGGATGGAATGTGCCAGTTTGAATGTATTATGTACCCCAGAAAAAAGCCATATTCTTTGATGCAATCTTGTGTGGCAGACATAATAGTGGGGATTATTTGGAACGTTTGGATTAGGTGTTTTGCATAGAGATGCGCCCCACCCAACTGTAGATGATAACTGATGGGATATTTCCATGGAGGGTGGCCCTACCCATTCAGGGTAGGCCTTGATCAGTGGAAACCATATAAACGTGCTGACTTAAAGAGATGAAACTGAATGGCAGCTGGGAGTGATGTTTTGAAGAGGAGCAGCTTGCTAGAGAGGAACAATCCTGGGAGAAAGCTGTTTGAGGCTGGAGCTTTGGAGCAGACCGCCAGCTGCCTTCCTAGCTAGCAGAGGTTTTCCGGACGCCATTGGCCATCCTCCGGTGAAGGTACCCGATGGTTGAGGTATTACCTTGGATGCTTGTGGCCTTAAGACTGTAACTGTGCAGTGAAATTAAACCCCATTTTATTAAAAGCCCATCCATCTCTGGTGTTTTGCATTCTGCAGGCATTAGCAAACTAGGACAGTTGCTTTCACATATTCTGCCCTCCCCGAAACGAGGACACAGTTTTACCAAATTCTCTGCCACTTTAAAACAAAGATTGCCTTTCCTCCAGTTGGTAACAACATATCTGTCATTTCTGTTCAAGGCTTCAACAGAAGTAAAGAGAATACATATTTCCACAAAACAGTCCTTCAAAGCAAGCTAAGGCCTTTACTCTAAAGTTCCTCACAGTTTTTCGAGAAAATTCCCCTTATCCATTTAAAAAGTCATTCCAACATGTTTGTTTGCAAACTCAGCAGCACCAGCAATCCACTCTCGGTACCAAAATCTGTTACGGTTTGCTAATGCTGCCAGAAAGCAAAACATCAGAATGGATTGGCTTTTACAAAAGGGGGTTTATTTGGTTACACAGTACCAAAACCACTGACCTATATTTGATATAAAAGGCAGGAAAGGCAGGGATGCAGCAGAGTGACAGGCCTCAGTGTTGGTGAAGGGGTGGAGATGAGGTTGATGGCCTGAAACAGACCTGGGCCCATGGCTGCCTGACCTGGATTGTACTACCCACTCCTGCTTATTCCCCTCACCCTGTACATCCCACACCTACCCTCAGGTTTGGTCAAGGAAATCTCACCTACCCCATGCAGTAAGCCAGGTACAGAGGACCAGAAGTGGCAGTGACATCACTGATCTTCAAGGAAAAAGCTGAGCAGCATCTACAAAATGACAAGTTGTTAGGTCTCCAGGACCCCTGGGAAGAAAGGGGGTCTCACCCCACCCCTCATAGAAATCACCCTATTTTCATTACCTTTGAAACAGAAGAGGGAAATTGTACTTCTCACTCTGAGCCACACTTACTTTGATATTGAAACATGAAGATATATGACATTTGTCGACTTAAATGTCACGGAGCAGTTCATGTTGCCTACACATTCTATACTGCTAATGGAAAATGGTACTCTTCACAGGTTCTCTTCCTCCCTAAATGTCCTTATATTCACCTAATGCGTTTATAGGGGGATTTGAAGGGAGCCATTCACTGGGCAAAGCAAAAGAGAAAACAAAAACAATTCTGAGGAGAGGAGCTAATATGGCGGCATAGAGAGTGGAAGACTGTTAGTCCCCCCTGGAACAATTCATAAACAACCAAAAAAACTAGTAATTACCTGGAATAACTGCAGGGAGACAAACTGTGACTGTCACATCATCACACCACCAACATGAATTGTGAGGAATGCCAAGATCACAGGATAAAAATCTGTACGTAAAAACTGTGGACTCGTGCCGAGAGCCGAGAGCCGAGAGCCCCTCCCTCACAGAAGCCTCACAGTGCTAGACAGCAGCACTCTCTGAACAAGCGAGTGCACCTCAGCCCAGCTCCAACCTGGGGTTTTAATGTTAACCGCTCAGTACAGATAGGCAAATCCCCAACAAGCAGACAGAGGCTCTTGGTGACATAATCATATTGTGCAAATATTAAAAAACTTGTGCAATAAACTATAGTTTATGGATACGTACATACAAGTGGCAAAGGTAAGGCAACTATACATATCTACAAAAAACTCTGAAGTAAATATCATAAAATAATTGTTGATAATTTTTGGTGGTGAGTACAGGATTTTTTATGTTAATATTTGAAGTTTGTCATTTTGGAAATATTTCAAATTCTATAAAATGAAAATAAGCTTGTTCTGCCATCTCTAGTTTTCTCTTTTCTGTGGTCACTTGTGATGTGGGCTGTTAGTAAAGTATCTCAGATTTATAATTTTTTACACACAATTTGGAATCCAATGTACTTTCCTTGTGATGTGATTAATTACCAACCCTTCCTCTTTGAGTCTCCTACCATAAATACTGTCATTATAACAGTGTGTTTCTACAATACACAGAGGGACCTGCCATCACCAAACCAGAAGGAATAAGCCTCAGGGTTTTTCCTATCAGTATCTCCCTCCTAGATATCAGCCCTGCAATTAGCAATACAAAACTGCCACCTACTTTAGGAAGCTATGGACAGTTTTCACTCTCACATGTTTTATTTAGTCTTCATTGTTTCCATATATTTTTCAATACAAGGCAAATATAAGGGACTATCAAGAATACAAAAATCAAGCATAACCAATATGGAGAAGATATTTCAATTCAAACCATTTAACCATACCCTCATTTAGACACACCAACAACAATAAAAATACCCATAAATTATGGCACTGTTTAAAACCTATTAAGTAGGGTGCTTATAATAAAATTCCTTAAGAGGAATTTATTAATTATCTTATTAGGGAAAAGAGGGTATGAATCCATTTCTACAATATCCACCTGTCCTGTTTCTGTCCGTCAAGCAATACACAGGATTAATTAAGTTTAAATTCACTTACCATAGCACTTTAAAATTTGACAAGATAGTCTTACCAACACATTTGTTCCTTCTCTTTGAAAGGTGGAAAAAGCAGTCATGAGTCTTAACATGTATCTAACCTTTTTCTCTGCATTGAAAATATATTTTTCTTGGAATTATAGCCAATCTTGCTTTAATTAAACACAAAGAGAAACTCAAAAACATATAAACAAATATGGTAGTAGAATAGATAATCAAATTGTGTTAATTCTTAAAATGTAAACCCAGAGAGCAATGAGAATGACTATTACATACAGTAACATGAACCAAATCTCACAAACATAATGCTGAGTGAAAAGAAGCCAGGCAGAGAAAACTACATTCTGTCTGTGTCATTCTATAGATGTGAAAACTAGCCACAATTAATCTATACTCTTAGAAGCCAGGGTAGTGGATGCCGTGGCAGGTACTGAAGCAAAAGCTATATGAAAGGACATTTTTGAACGTGAATCTTTGGTTTCTATATCTATATTATATTCTATAATATATCTATATTTATGGGCACATAATATGAAAAATCACTGGGCTAGAAGACTGTGCATGTATTTCACTTAAATGATATCATTAAAAATGCTATTAGAAAATTTCCTTACACAAGAAAGAATCAGAATAAAATCAAAATAAAAGTATATAAGAACATCTAAATCACAGGGTATGTGAATATATCTCAATAAAACCCAATTTAAAAAAAAGCTTAAAGAAGTAACAGACTTCATATTCCTCTTTTAGTGTGATATTCACCATGTCACATGTCTCTGGAGTCAAACAAACCAGCCTTCATATCCCGTCTCTACAATTTACAAATTATAACACTTTCAATAATTTCATTAAAGACTCTGAGTCTGTTTCCTCAGTTGTAACACGGACATAATAATGGAACTCAAACACAATGATTAGACCAATGCCTAGCAAAAGGCAAATGCTTAGTAAATGGTAACCATTATTAATTAATATGATTAAAAACTTAACAATTTCCTTAACTACACAATAAAGTCTAAAACTCCAGATCCCTGTCCTCCCTAGCTCAATTAGTAAAAGACGCACTTTGTTCATGCAAAAAAAAAAAAAAAAAACCTCATTATCACTTTTATTATGTGCTCATTGCTGAAAATGTTATAAATATCAACATGTATGTATAAAATAAAAAGTGAAAGTTCTCCACCCCCCAAATCTCATATTTTAAAAAATTTATGTTAGTTTTTTTCTATAGAATAAATAGGATATTTTAACAATAACAAAAAAATGCCACTAGAGAGTTAAGGGACTTTACCTCACGTGAGTAGGTAGGTCCTCGGGCCCCCAACTCTCGCTCCAGGGACGGTGAGCACCACAGCGCAGGGGGCTGAGCTTGCACCGCTAAACCGCCGCGGCCCCTCAGGGTCCCGAGTGGTCCCAGCAAGTCGGCGGAACAGGGCACGTCAGGGGCCGGCAGGAGGACGATTAGCCGCGGGGGGATGAGCGCGCAGCGGCCAGGGCCACGCGCCTCGGCTCCGGAGGTTGGTCGCTGGCTGCGGCCGTTGGTCACGTGGCCGGCGGCGCCTCCTGGGGGCCTGGCATGAATGTTAATTAGTCTTAGACTACTAAATTACATGATGTTATGTATTAATTTTAAGAAGTATTGAATAATAAATTGCAATATATGTCTGCTAAAGGGAAAAGCAAAATAAAGGAGGCAGGAAATGGCAAAAATGAACAAAGTAAATAAAAACTACAAAAGAAGATTATAGATGTTAAGTCCTAATAAAAATACTAATTGATGAAAATAATCTACTTGAGAAAGAAATATCCAGACAGGACAAATGAGATGGAGAAATGATAAGACTTTTAGAAAGAAGTTCTAATGCAAAGCCAGCCCCAAAAAGATTACAAGTGTCAGGAAAATGAATAATAAACCAAATAAATGTAAACCATTAAGAAAGTGTTATACTGATGCTAACATCTGGGAAAATATAATTTAAGGAAAATTCATTAGTGGTCTATTGAATATATCAGCTAGAATTAAATTACTGCCTATTAAAGGGTTATAAAAATCCATGAAACCTTATGTACTTACATTAGTCTCAAATGTATAAATTTAAATGAAACAATTACATGAATGCTTTGCAATATCCCAAAATAAAAACAGGATAGTTTTATATTATACTGGCATAAACTAGTAGATCACACAATTAGAAAAACTGAATTCATCATGAACATGACATATATCTATGTTAGAGTTATAATAATTATTAACACTAAAGGAATTCTTACATGTAGCAGGAACACGTTACTTGTTTCAATATATAATCTCATTTATTATTATAATAATGCTGTGAAAAGGATACCGTTATTGTTGTCATTCTCCTTGGAAATATAAACTCAAAGGATTAGCTTAAGGTCCCATTTTGTTAGATGGTTTAACATTAAAAGTTTTATTAATATAATTAACAAATTTAAGTTAAGAAGCAAGAGAGATTTCTTGATATGACAGCAAAAAACATGAGCAGTAAAGGAAAAATAGATGAAATGAACTTCATCAAAATAAAAACTTCAGTGCATCAAGCACATTACCAAGGAGGTCAAAAATAACGTAAAGAATGGGAGAAAATAATTAACTATATATCTGGTAAGAGTTTGATATTCATAATATATAAAGAACTGCTACAGCTCAACAACAATTTAAAAATGGTCAAAGAACTAGAATAGACATTTCTCCAAAGAAGACATAAAAATGATCAACAAGCACATGAAAATATGTTTGATATCATTGATCATCAGGAGAAACAAATCAAATCCAAGATAAGGTACCAGTTCACACAGACCAAGGTGGCTATTATTAAAAAGGCAGAAAGTAAATGTTGGTGAGGATGCAGAGAAATTGGCACCCCTATAGATCATTGCGGGGATTATAAAATGGTGCAGCCACTGTGAAAATCAATTTGCTGGCTCGTCAGAAAGTTGAACATACAATTGCCATATGACTCAGCAGTCCCACTTCTTGAGATAGACTTAAAGAGTTGAAAGCAGGGGATTAAACAGACATCTGTATACCAATGTTCATAGCAACATTATTTATAATTGCCAGAAGGTAGAAGCAATCCTTGTGTCCATCTAAAGATGAATGGAACACAAAATCTTATTCACCCATAAAAAGGAATGAATATTATTCAGCCATGAGAAAGGAATGGAATTCTGATGCATGCTGCATGAATGAACCTTGAGGGCATCATGTTGAGTGAAATAAGTCGAACACAAAAAGACAGATATTATATGATCTGACTTACAAGGCATATCTAGAAGAAGCGAATGTATAGAGACAGAGAGTCAATTTCAACTTACAGGGGCTATGGATGAGAAGAGGAAGTTAATGCTTAACAGGTGCAGAGTTTCTATTTGAGGTGATGAAATTTTGGGGTAATAGCTTTGGTAATGTTAGCACAATATTCTGAGTGCAATTAATACCATTGAATTGTTCAGCTGGAAGTGTACAATGGGTTATTTTGAATTGTATATATGTTACTACAATAAAAAGTCTAAAAATTAATAAAATAAGTAATTGTTCATTTTATCAAGAAAAAAAAAAATACCAAACAGCCAACCTAATAAAGCTCTCAATGACCAAACCTGAAACAACTTGAGGAACAACACAAACAGCAATAGCACTGAATTATAACCCAAAGAGTAAAATAAATATGTATGAACCAATAATGATATAAATAAATGATTGAATACATAAATAAATGGGGAAGAGGGAAAATTCTTTCTTATTGTAAATATTCTCTCCCTTCAGTAGGTGGGGCTGAAGGTAGTCTGGGTTTAGCAACGTGCTTCCAAGAATGGAATGTGGAAAAGTGAAAAAACAGTTATTGTAAGAGAAGCATGGCAGACACCACCTTAACCAGCCATTAACCTTAATATCCCCATGGATATTGTTGTGTGGGTTCAGTGGAATCACCTCTGTAATTTGCATGGGAAAACTCAAGTATGAACATGCTGTAACCAGTCAGAAGTTGCATTGGCATTTTCCACTGATACTTATTATGAGTAAAATTGCATTAACTTTTACACTGATAGATAATATACTAATCCTAAACGAACAGAAAGAGAGCTCACAACTCTCAGTGTGAGGGATGGAAGAAGTAGTAACAGCCCTCACCCATAGCATGCTCCAAGGAAACCTCTAAAATCCACACTAAACAGCACAAGCTGTGGCCAAGGAGAAAGACAGTTTCGGGACAAGATTGTGATGACAAAGGGGACAATGTCTTCTTAATACAGAGGGAATGGTGTGTCATAAGGTAGGAAGATTTCCCACTGTAACATTTTTATCAATAATTTTGATACAATGTATCATCCACAAATACCTTCAGGAATCTGAGGAAAGCTATGGTTCTTACAGTATCATAAATATATATGCACAGATTTTTTTTTTGTATCTAACTTCATACTCTCTGAAATCAACTCATGGGTCTTCCTCCTCTCACTCCCCAGAATAAGAATCTTGTTATTAGAAGCATTAATGAAGTATCATCTCCTCATCTGTACATAGCTCTTATAAAAGGGGGTCGTTTCCATACCCCAAATTACATGTACACAAAGTATGACATTTTAAAATTTCACAAATAAAATTAATTTCAGCTCTAATCTCCAAACCTGCTATGTTGATGATCATTTTTTCTTGTTGTTCTCAGACCTTTCCCAGGACATCCAGGAAACTCACTACTCATCTCACGGTACTGTTTATGACTGAGCCATCTATGGCTCAGACTCAAGTTCCTTTGGACAACCTGTTCCACTGCTTTTATGACATACACATCTAGTCCATAGGATTCCTTGTAGAGACTTGGTCTAAACACCCCATTAGTAGGCTGACATAGTCAGATTATATACAAAAAAGCAAAATGAACTATATACTCCCAATAGCATGTATTTGGATGATTACTGTTATCAATGGATTTAAATTCACAATCTTGCTATTTGTTTCCTCTCTCTCCCTTTTTTTTCTTTGTTCTCTATTTATTTCCTCTTTTCTTGCTTCTTTTGCAATCAATACCTTTTTTAAAGCAATTTTATTGAGATATGTTGACATCCCAAATAATCACCCAACATGTACAATCAGTGGTTCACGGTACCATCACATAGTTGTGCATTCATTAACACAATCAATTTTAGAACATTTTCATTACTCAAAAGAAAAATAATAAAAATAAGAATAAAAGTAAAAAGAACACCCAAAATATCCCATACACTTTATACACACCCATATTTACTTATTTTTTGTCTTTATTTTCCTACTCATCTGTCCATAAACTGGATAAAGGGATTGTCAGTCACATGGTTTTCAGAATTACACAGTCACACTGTAAAGGCTACATAGTTATATGATCATCTTTAAGAATCAAGGCTATTGTTTTGCAGTTCAACAGTTTCAGATATTTCCTTCTAGATATTCTGATACACTAAAAACTAAAAACACATGTCTGTGTGATGCCCAATAATAACCTCCAGAATGACTTCTCAACTCCATTTGAAATCTCTCAGCCACTGAAAAATTATTTTATTTCATTTCTCTTCCCCCTTTTGGTCCAAGAAGTCTTTCTCAATCCCATGATGCCAGGGCCAGGCTCATCCCTGGGAGTCCTGTTGTCGGGAAGATATACACCCCTGAGAGTCATGTTCCATGTAGAGGGGAGGGCAGTGAGTTTACCAGCAGAGTTGGCTTATAGAGAGAGGCCACATCTGAGCAACAAAAGAGGTTCTCTGGGGGTGACCCTCAGGCACAATTATAAGCAGGTTTAGCCTCTCCTTTGCAGTGAATTGCTTCATAAGGGCAAGCCCCAAGGTAGACGGCTTGGTCTATTAAATTGGTAGTCCCCAATGCTTGTGAGAATATAAGGAATTTCTGAGGTGGGGAAGTTTAATGTTTCCAATTTTACCCCAGTCCCTCAAGGGGACTTTGTGAATACTTTTTATTCTCTGCCCAAATTACTCGGATGTATCAGGGTTTCATGCTAACCTGTAAAAACCAACCAGATCTCACCTCCTATTCAAAGTTCCATGTAATTATGGTATTTGAGTAAACTGATGATTAAAGTTAAATTAGATAGTTGCTACAGAAAATATAAAATTTTTGCACCAAAAAAACTTCTTTTACTTTGGTCTCACACAGAAATTGACATTTTGAAATAGTCAGTGTCGTCCTTTACCCTTCAGTCTGATTTCCTCAGTCCTAATCAGATCCACTTCATCCATATCTCTAAGTGAAGTCTATCTCTTTTTTAGCTTTTTTAACAGTTTCTGTATGGGGTAATGCTGACTTTCATAGCTTCAGAGCTCTAGCTCTGAGTCTCAGGTGTCACACAGATACCTGAAGTTCCAGTGACCAACCAGGTTATACACAAACAGGTCAGCATCTCAGAATTTAGAAATACCCTTAACAATTCAGGAATAGATGTGACTGCTAAAAGAGCTTACAATCTAGAAACCTTTACAATAATCCTTCCCCTGATAACCTGTGCTCTCAGATTCAATTCTCAGAGTTTGCACATTACTCTTAGTCCATATTAGTGAGGTGTTATAATATTTGTCTTTTCATTGCTGGCTTATTGCACTCAACATAATGTCCTCAGGCTTCATTCACCTAGTTGCATGCTTCACAACTTCATTCCTTCTTTCAGCCACTCAATATTCCATTGTATGTATACATCACAGTTCACCCTTCTGTTCATCAGTCAGTATACCCTTAAGCCACCTCCATCCATTGAATATCATGAATACTGCCACCATAAACATCAGTGTGCAAATGTCCATTCATGGCCCTGCTTTCAGTACTTCCAAGTATATACCCAATAACAGGGTTGCAGGACCATATGGCAACCCCAAAGTTATCTTCCTGTGCAACCACCATACTACCCTCCAGATGGGCTGCACCATTCTATTTCCCCACCAAAAAAGAATAGGTACATCTCTGTCTCCACCTTTTCTCCAGCACTTGTATCTTTTTGTTTATTTTTTTAAACAATTTTATTCACACACCATACAATCCATCTTAAGTAAGCAATCAATGGTTCCTGGTGTAATCACATAGTTGTGCATTCACCATCATAGTCTATATGAGGACATTACAATTTTTTCTGCAAAGAAGGAAGCTAACGAGAAAAAAAAAAGAATAAAAGATAAAATAAAATAAAATAAAATAAAATAAAATAAAATAAAAAGGAGTAAAAACACCACCACCATGTATCTCATAATCCTTCCTTATATCCCCCCTTATTGACATTTAGCTTTTGCATATTGCCTTTGTTACATTTCATGGAAGTGTATTACAATGTTACTGTTAGCTGAAGACTTTAATTTGCATTGATTGTATTTTTCCATATCCATGCCATTTCAACAACTCACTGGAATCGATACCTTTTATACCTGCATTTTCTGTTCTTTTCTTTTTTGAAAATTATATCTCCTTGTTTTGTTACTTGATTGGGTGTGTTAGGGTTTATAAAATACATGTTTACTTTATTATAGTCTACCCTCCAGATATATTATGCTACACCATGTACAGTATAAAAACCTTATAAGAGTAAATTTCCATTGTTTTCCTTCCTGGTATTTTTGATATTATTCTGTTTAATTCTTTACATATTAAATGATCTACAATACATTGTTTTTGTCTTTATTGTTGATAGTTTTGCTGTAATAAATCCATTATCTTTTTGAACAGATTAAAGAAGAAGAACAAATCCTTTTTCTTCTTATTTAAAACAAGAAGTTAAAATTAGTTAAAATTTCCAGAGTTCTTAATTCTTCTATGTTCATTTATATTAATGTCTGTTATCATCTTCCTTATGCCTAAAGAAATTGCTTTAATGTTTCTTGGTAACACATGTCTGCTGGTAATGAATTCTTTGAGCATATGAGTCTAAAGAAATCTTTATTCCACCTTCACTTTTTTTTGAAAGCTATTTTTACTAGGTATAGAATTCTAGCTGGGTAAGAATTTTGGGTTTGTTTGCTCTTTCTTACAGCACATTGAAGATGTTGTTCCAGTGTCTTCTCTCTTACATGGATTTTGGGTAGAAATACATGGTCATGTTTATCTTTATTATTCTTTATGCAATGCATTTATTTTTCTCTGGATTCTCTTAAGAATAAACCAATTACCTGGAGGCAGCTTTCCCTCTGACAACAAGGCTGAAGCAGCACAATCTGACCCACAGTGTGAAAGCCTTTAATCCTCCTGGCTTGAGTGTATGTGTGTGTGTGTGTGTGTGTGCACACGTGTGATTTCAAACTTTTATTTTGAAATAATTTCAAATGTTCATGACAATTATGAAAATAATACATACCCATAAAGAGACCTCCAATATCCCCACTCCAGATACCCAGATCCATCAGCTTTTAACATTTTGCCACATTTACCAATCATTCTACCTATCCATCCATGTATCTGTCTTTCATCTATTTATCTATTTTCTAAACATTTGAAAGTAGGTTGAATACACCATGCTTCTTGAGCACTTAATACCTCTATGTTTCCTAATAAGAACAAGGATATTCACTTATGTAACCACCTTAAATAAAGTTATCAAGTTTGGGAAAATTAATATTGGTATAAAGCTTACAATTTAAATTCCAATTTTTTCATATGTCCCCATAATATCCTTTGGGGCTTTTTCTCCTCTGTGATTAGATCCAGTCCAGTGTCATGCATTGTCTTTAGTTGTTATGGTCTCATTAGTGTCTCTCTCTCTCTCTCTTTCTCTCTCTCTCTCTCATTTTTTTATTCAATTTTATTGAGATACATTCACATAGCATACAGTTATCCAAGGCATACAGTCAATTATTCACAGTACCATCATATAGTTGTGCATTCATCACCCGAATTTATTTTTTGAATGTTTTCCTTGTATCAGAAAAAGTGAAAATAAGAATAAAAAAATAAAAGTAAAAAAGAACACCCAAATCATCCCTCCCCTCCCACCCTATTTTTCATTTAGTTTTTTGTCCCCATATTTCTACTCATCCATCCCTACACTGGATAAAGGGAGTGTGGTCCACAAGGCTTTCACAATCACACTGTCACCCCTTGTAAACTGCATTGTTAAACAATCATCTTCAAGACTAAAGGCTACTGGGTTGCAGTTTGATAGTTTCAGGTACTTACTTCTAGCTATTCCAATGCATTAAAACCTAAAAAGCATTATCCATATAGTGCACAGGGATGCCCAACAGAGTGACCTTTTGACTCAATTTGGAATCTCTGCCACTGAAACTGTATTTTGTTTCCTTTTGCATCCCCTTTTTGTTCAAGAACATGTTCTCAATCCCACAGTGCTGGGTCCAGATTCATCCCCGGGAATCATATCCTGTGTTATCAGGGAGATTTAAACCCCTGGGTGTCAGGTCCCACGTAGCAGGGAGGGTAGTGAGTTCACCCACCAAGCTGAGTTGCCTTACTTTTAAAATGAGGCAAAATCCATCTGAACATTGTGACTTTGTCAAAGGGACCAACTGAAGAGCAGAGAATATAACTGCATGTGGAAAGAAAATGGAACCTTTTTTGTGTGCTAAATCTTCTACTATCTCAATATAAATGCACTACACAATTTCATATGGGGACATATGAAAAAATTGGAATTTAAATTGTAAGCTTTATACCAGTATTAAATTTCTTGAACTTGATAACTGTATTTAAGGTGGTTACATAAGTGAATATCCTTGTTATTATTAGGAAATATAGAGGTATTAAGTGCTCAAGAAGCATGGTGTACTCAACCTACTCTCAAATGTTTAGAAAACAGATAAATAGATGAAACACAGATACATGGATGGATAGGTAGAATGATTAGTAAAAGTGGCAAAATGTTAAAAGCTGATGGATCTGGGTATCTGGAGTGGGGATGTTGGAGCTTTCTGTATGGGTGTGTGTTATTTTCATAATTGTCACAGAATAGAGGTCATAGAGGTTGATGACTTGTTTGGCTTATATAAAAATTGAATTGTTCCCATCATTTCAAAGAAAAAATATGTTTTTTTTTTTTTTTTGCTTGCCTTATATCACTGGAGTCTGTGGGAAATCTGGTCCCACATTTGGACATGACAGAAACTGGCTGGAGTTGAGTAGCCTGTCATTTCAGGCAGAAGCAGGGGCTTTCCAATCCTCTAGGGACACCATCCCACCCACTCGTGATCATTGTTTGATCCATTTGACATTCAGACTCCACATTCACAGGTATGGAGTCCAGCGAAATGTGAAAAAGAAAGGCTGCTTCTACGGAGCAAAACTGTGTGGGGTCAAATGGCAGAGGTAGGGTGAAGGATGCTTGCATTTCTTTAAAAGCCCATTTTTATGATTTCATACATTTATGATCTGCTAGATTACTTCAATTAAACAAACAGAAAAGAACCACCATTAAGATATATGAAGGTAAGTTTCATTCAGTTCATTAAGGTTTTTTATTTTCATCTTTCTTCCTTAGATTTATTGTTTTTCTTTAATTCTGCTAATTTCCGCTCAGTTGTTTGGGGCTGTGGGCATCCTTGTATAAAATTATAGTGAATGGGGAGGCTGGAGAATGTGGTAGGAATGCAGAACTCTTACATCAGTGTCTCAGGGATAGAAAAATTGTTATTCTGTGTTTTGGCCTTGGTTTTACAAGGTGAAGCCCAGCCGTATCAGGGGCAGAACTGGGAAGCTATTTTTCCACTCATTCCCATCTGCCTTATGGTGAAGATAGAGCCAGTATTCTGCTATTTGGATGGCTGCCAAGCTTATTTTTTTAGTGTTTTATTTTCTAAAATTTTCTCTTGTATTGCTTGTTTTATTTAGGAATTGGAAGAGGCTTTATCAGACACTGCTAGTCAGATGCCATTTTGTACTAGAATTCTTTTAATGCTCTGAATTAGTTGAGTGTACTGGCCTTTCCAAGGATATTTTCCTAGTGCCAAAAACTTAAACTCAAGAAACCTGCTTTCCTTTTGAAATTCTAGACACACGGAAGACCAGTAAGGGGGTATTTTCATAAACCCTTTTTCCTACTTTTCTTAGATTTGCCTCATTTTTTTCTTCTAAGTCTACTTATTTTATGTGTTGTAATTTTGACTTTACAATTATGAAAATACTTAAACACAAAACTCTGCTGCTCAGAAAAGTTCTGAATGCATTTTTTAAAAAAATTTCATATCACACAGTCCTTTCAAATATGTATGTACCCCTATCCTGCCCATTTCTCTCTTTGTACACTTATACCTCCATGCTCCAACCAGAATTACATTCCGTCTGTGTTACTGAATAGTGTTTTAACTTGTATGTACATTTTTATTCTTGTTTCCTTGCCATCAGTTTACACAGTAGCCTGTGTGATTTTAAATTAGAAAGGGGATTATGTCATTCTTCCCCTTCATTGCATTTGGTATAAATGACAAACCATTTACTGTCTAATTTGAATGCCTCAATTCCTCTCACCCTCCCTGTTCTAGTTTGCTAATACCGCTGCTATGTAAAGCACCAAAAATGGTTTGGCTTTTGTAAAGGGGGTTTATTTGGTTACACAGTTAGAGTCTTAAACCCATAAAATGTCCAAGGTAAGGCTTCAATAGAGTATCTTCACTGGAGGATGGCCATTGGCATCTGGAAAACCTCTGTTAGCTGGGAAGGCATGTGGCTGGAGTCTGTTCTGGAGTTCTGGTTTCAAAACGGCATTCTCCAAAATGTCAGTGTCAGCTTCCAACGGCTGTCTTCAAAATGTGTCTCTCAGCTGCAGCTCTTCCAAAATATCACTCTCAGTCACTCTGAAGTTCCTCTGTTAGTGAGATCTTTTTACAGGAGTCCAGTGAACTAATCAGGATCCACCCTAAATGGGCAGGGCCACATTTCCAGGGAAACATTCAATCAGAGGTCACACCCTAATCAAAGGTGTCACTCACTGCTGGGAGGGTCACAGCTCCAAGAAAACACTCAGAAGTTTCCAACCTAATCAACACTAATGCATCTGCCCCCACAAAATTGTGTCAAAGATAAGGGCATTTTGGGGGACATAATACATCCAAACTGGCACACTGCCCCTCACTCACTTTGCACCAGATTCACCTTCTTTCTGTTCACGAATGTCCCAAGCTCATTCTTGGATGAAGGCTGATCAACTTGCAGTTCCCCTGGCTGGAAATGCTGCCCCATTTCTTTGCACAGTTTGCTCTCACCTGGCCTTCAGATCTCAACTCAAATGCCAACTCCTCGAGGAGGCCACCTCTCATCACCTGGCATAATTCAGGCCTCCTCATTCCCCACTTAGTCAATTTTTGTCATAATAGTGTATTTTAATTTCTGCATAGTAATTACTCTATGATATGATCTAGCTCATATGTGTTTGATTTTGAATCATCTGAATTTCACTAGAAAATAAACTCCAGGGAAGCAGACACTTCGTCTTCTTTTAGACTATATCCGTAGTGTGTAAAAGAGTATCTGGAACACAGGTGCCAAAACATATGTTTCAATAAAGTGACAAATTTTAGAAAATGTTGGAGACCTTATTTTTTTCTGATTTTTAAAAATAATTTATTTAAGGCTTTCTAAGCCATGAAAGCATTAAATGAAGTATATCTATATATGGGATGTTTCAAGTTAGTTAATTTGGATTTTAAATTTGGGCCCGGGTGGAAGTCAGGTGTGACACAATGGGAAACCTAGGCCATAACGCCTGAGCAAAGATCCTTTGTTACTCACAGATACCAGAGAGAGAGGAGGGCCAGGAGGGTCCACAGGGAGCTTGACTGGATGGGGTGGCTCAACCAGCAGGCAGGGAGCACACAAGTAGGGCAGGAAAACTCAGGGACTTGTGCCTTCACTGTGGTCCAGGGGTGGAGGTTAGTAGATTTCCCAAGGGAGAGAAGGCTCAGTTAGTTTAAGGCAAACACATGCAGAAAGGGACAGGAACTGGGGATCCATGCGTGCTGGGACGGTTAGCTTATCCTTTGGGATTGGGTGTGGGTACTTGAGGTGTGCGGGTGGTGTAGGTGGTGGTTGCAGGTGTGGGTTTGAGCTCTGGGGGGTAGGGGGTTATTCCCCAGGGCTGGAAAATGCTTATTAATTAGACTGAAGTTCAGTTGCAGCAAGTGTCTTAGCCAAAGGAGATGGATGCGCAGGCAGCAGACACAAAAATTTGAGTTATGACAAGGGATGTAACGTGTTTTATATATATATATACGCGCACACACACACACACATACATACTCACACACATGCATACATGTATGTATACATATATTTATTGGTATTCCTAATAAATTTTTCAACTGGTTTTTCATAGATCAACAAAGGCATATTAAAGTTTCTACTACTGTTTTATTTCTGTCATTTATTCCTTATTTTCTAATTTTTTAAAACATATAGATAAATTGAGAGACAAATTAATTGGATTTACTCTTCAATAACAGTTGAAACTTTGTTATATTTTATCATTTGATTTCTATCTCAAATGATACATATATACAAACATACATACATACACATATACATACTTTATTACATACTTTATTGTGCTTCCCCTGTGGCATGACTGTTTATTTGGAATCACTTTTTCTCTTTTATCACATTTCTGAGGCTCTTTTGATAGGTTTCCTTGTGTTGTTCAGCACAGAGTTGGATTTCGTAATCTGAAACATTCTGAAAGTCTTTTTTGATCCTCTAATTGAAATAATCCATTTGGATTCCTTCCAATGATGACATGTTTGCGCTTTATCTTAGA
Source organism: Choloepus didactylus (assembly GCF_015220235.1). Classification (NCBI taxonomy): domain Eukaryota; kingdom Metazoa; phylum Chordata; class Mammalia; order Pilosa; family Megalonychidae; genus Choloepus; species Choloepus didactylus. Next base: position 161,512,069 of record NC_051311.1, on the reverse strand, counting down.
TTTTTTATTTTTTCTTTTTGGGTTGTTTTTCTAATATTTGCAGCAAACAATATTTCTTCATATTATTTGAGGTGTTAATCCTGTTTTAATATATTCTTGATTACCTCTGTTAATTTTAATTTGATAATCATCATTCAACCTTTAAGTTTGGAAATGTTAACATCATTAAGAAAAGAATGTGTACTCCAACTTTCAACCATAATTTAAGTAATCTATAAAGGAATAAAGTATCTCTCATTTAAAAAGTCAAAGAAAATTGTCCACATTTCCTTTGATGCCCCAAAAGAAGTTTAAAATGCAGTGGACCAGAATTTTCCTCTGAAAGCCAAAGCCTTCATCCAAGACCCCTAAGAGTCTCCTGGATGACTCTGCCCCAAGCACAGCTCCACAGGGCCCTGCGTGGGGTCCTCTTCCCCCAGGTTTTGAGCATATGGGACAAATAAATGTCTGGACAGATGAGGGGGAACCTCATCTGTCCAGGGTCAGGTGTGGTGTGTGTTTGGCCGTCTCATAGGATTTAGGGCCAGGAATCCCTCTTTTCCCAAAAGGGTGAATAGGGGTGATCAGAACACAGTTCAAATGGGCTGTAGCTGTTCCTGGTTAGCCGACAAGAAAGGAAAGAGTGTCAGGTCAGTGAACTGCTGGTCTCGAGGCGGAAGGAAGCATCCTGGACTTGCTACCACCTGGGCAGAAGGAAAAGCCTCCAGCTGGTGGGGTAAGGAGGGATTCGGAGGGGTGTCTACAGGGACAAAATATTCTTGCTCTTTATATGGAGACATTTCTTCATTAGTGCTTTGTACTACTTTCCTTGTCACAGAAGCCCCTTTCCCAGGACATAGGGGAGAATAAATACGATTCCTCAAGCATCCAACGTGGCAACTAGTCAGTTTCTGCCTGTTTTTGTTTATATCCTTGAAACACGCCATGGGACTTTACCTCTCTTGAATCCCACATTCTTGATATCCAGATGCCAGCCACCATTTTCCCCTATACTTTAAGATGTCCCTTTCCCTCCCAAATCCTGATTATGACACAATAATCAATCATAGAGCTTTTTTTTTTTTAACTTTACCCAGGAAATATATGTGTTGGATACGTGAGCTAAGGACATCTGACCCTGCAGTGATAAATTGCCCAGGAGTCACATTTGCCATAGTTGCAATTACAGCAGACTTGAACTTATATTTTATCCTTTAAGACCCATTTAAGATTCTGCATCTGACTGAACTTAACACTTTTTGGTAGTAACATTAAACTTTCCATGTGCCTTTGGATGATGTTTATGAAGAAGATCACTGGTGTTTATTTCAGTGCAAAATCTTGCCTCTTTATTCCCTACAATGTGATTCGCTCTCTTATACCTTTCAGCAAATAGTACCATCTAGTATTACAGCTCTTGGAAACAGATAATAAAATGACCTGCAGGTCAGTACAGTAAAGACTTCTTGGCATTGACTGATACTTTAATAGCTCGCGAAGACTTCCTGTGAATAGGAACTCTTCTAAATGTTCTTTCCTCTAGTGTTCCCCAATCTTCTTCTTAGTTTGAGTTACTGAATCCATGGCGTTTTCACTATTGATTAAGTGTGAATTGTCCTTTTCAATTAAATAGGGTTTTGAAGATGTTCTGATTTAACAAATATTGTGTTAACCATCACTAAAATGTTCCGAAAACTTGGCAGAAAATTTCTCTTAATTTGGGGTTTAAGAAAAAAAATATGTCCCCTAATGAGAAAATATTTATATTCAACAGAGTAGCTCCACCAACACCATGGGGAAAACATTTCCTTTAAGACGCATTTCACATGCTACAGTCTCCGTGAAATGTTCTATATTTTGTCTCCTTAGAAGAACTACTCAATATTTATACATCTATAACACTTTCTCACATCTTCTATTTATTTCCATTTTTGCAGAATAACTAGCAATCAGTGAGTGATCCACCTGATGTCTAAACTCTTACAGATTTCATTTTAACTTGGATTAAAACATACCTCATGTTGAATTATTTGTCAACTACATTTACGATCAGGAAAATCACTTATATTCCCAATTCAGTATGTGAAAGTACATAATATTATGACTAAAATTTTTCAGTTTCTTCCTCCAAAATGTTATTAAATATTTTTAATAACCCAATAAATGAAAAAATACATCAGCATAAGCCACATTCATTGAATTTATTTCTATTTCAGCATGTTTTCTATCTAGATATGGAAATTTTATTATTTTAGCTAAGCCCTTAATATAACCAGGAGTTTAGTAATATACTGAGCTCTCTTTTGATAGAGTTTTCACAGATTTCAATTTTCTAAGATATTAATTGTGTTAACCCAGCCTTTCAAAAAGGGTCAATTGGCCAAGATAGTCCTTGAGTTCTTAAAAATACTACATTGTGAATTCCAGTGATCACAAATCAAATGATTTTACCCTGACTTCACTGACTTTAACACCCCTGTATTTCACTTTTAGAACTCTAACTTTGGATTCTTGAAATGTCTTATTCCTCTAAGCATTATATATTGCTTTGAATTTCCTTTACTGATCACCATATCTAGCTCCTTTTTCCTTTGACTCATAGTACTCTCTTTGCATCTCTTTCTTCTTTACAACAAAATATTTGGAAAGCAATCATCACGACTATACCCAACTATTATCTCTCCACAAACTAGCCCTCAAGTCTACATGTCTCCCTGAGTTTTTCTTGTCTGAAAAATCATTCATTTAATCATCTATTAATGTATGCATGCCTTGTTGCTATAAACCAAAAGCTGATTTCAGAACATCTCAGTTTTCAATGATATGCCAATATTTAATACTGGGCACCTAGAAAAATAAATTTACTATACCCTCTGCTTAACTTCTGCATATTTAAAGGATTATAGATTCATTCCCCAATTGTTACTCTTTTGATTTTTCAGAATAATGATGGATCTGGTAACTTCTCATGGATTTACATGGAAGAATCATCTTTTTCTCTTTACTATGATGAGAGGAAATATGTTTCATATGTATCTAATTTTAGAAGAAAAGGACTGGGTCCTGTGAAAATATTTTCAGGTGCTATTTTTTTTTTTTCCTAAATAGAAAGGAAATTTACCATGGTGAAAAAGCAAGTACTTTACAACCAGATTCCCCCAAAGCACTGTAATAAGAGAAGTGTCAGGTGTAATATGTTTAAACAATAGAAATGACCATGGCAAACTAATGGAATGAAAGTTGCTGGATGGCATTGTTTTATGGACCAAGGTGATGTTTTCTGGACAGGTGAATTGAGAACTGAATATCATCTGTGTGTGTGTGTGTGTGTGTGCACTTATGTAAAAAGCAAAGTAAAAAATATTTGTACCCAGGCCTGTATGTTCCTAGAGTGCCTGGAGGTGTGCTCGGGAGTGGTTCCAGAAGTCCATTCAGCAGGCAGCTCACATCTCATTATTCATGACTTTACCTTCATTTGCTCCATTACCCACTGCTCATCCAAGCTCTAGGATCTAGTTTAAAAGTTCTCACTGTCTTCTTTAGTAGCCTTCAGTAAATCATGATAATTACCTCCCCAGGCCATCTTCATGTTGTATCTTTCTATGAATTTTTAAATCCACCCTTTCTCAAGTCACAATAACCACTAGAAAATAAAATGAATCTTTATAATTGTCATTAACCACACAAGAAAACAATGACAATATTTTGTTGAAATCTCAAAACCTTGTAGTCAGTACCTTTACCACTCTTCTCCCCAAAGTATCCAAAAAAAAAAGGATAGGTTTTTATATACTCAGACTTAATATAAATTCATGACCCAGTACAAAAATATCTCCAAGAACACTCTTCCAGTTAAGTCACACCTTCTCAGGAGCTCATCTTTTGAAATTAACACCTTCCCAGGAATAATTTAATCAAGTAGTCAGATTGTATAAAATGTAATGAATTCTATAATATTTGAGAGGAAGTTGAGGCAGTTCCAGAGCACTGGAAATTTTCAAGAACAGATTCAAGCAGGCATGCAGTGGGTTTCCTCAAAGAGGCTGCTGGGACTGGATGGCAGATGGGCTGCCAGCTCTTCTCCTAGATGGAGCACATCAGACTGTATGAGCATGGGCTGAAGAGGGCTCACATTGAAGTGGGTCCCAAGACCATACTTGGGTTTGGTGAATCCCTAGAAGAACTCACAGCTATTATTCTAATGGTTCAGCTTATTAGAGTGAAAGGATATAGATCAAAGTCAGCAAAGGAAAAAGGCACATGGGGCAGAACCAGGAGAAGCTAGGTTCGGCTTCCATTGTCTTCTCCCAGTGGGATCGCACAGAGGACACTTCAATTCTTCCAACATCGATGTGTGAAAACACAGGCAAATTGTTGCCAACCAGAGAAGCTCACCTGAGCCTTGGTGTCAGAATCTTTACTGGAGGTCAGTCAGGTAATCATGGAGCACCCAGGTGACTGACTTTACTCAGTTTTCATCCCTTACCCCAGATGTGAGCTGATAAAACATGCCCCAGGGCCCCAGGTGAACAAAAACAGGTATACAACATAAAGTTTATTGTTAGTATAAACTATCTGGCATGGCCTAAAACCCCTGGTATACAAAAATACTCTTATTAGAGAGGATATTCCAAGAGTTTGAAAGTTATCTCCCAGGAGCTGAACAAGGGACAGTCCTTTCTTTGGAATGTGCATGGTTTGAGCACACGGAACCAACTGAGTTAATCCTTTCCTACACACTTATATAGTAAACATTATTTCTGTACTTCATTGTAAGGTCTATAGACATTTAGAAACAAATCAAAACATACCAAGTGTTAAAACTTTGTATGCACCCTACAAAAAGTAAACCTTAGGAAAGCCATTTAATCTCTTTGATTCTTTGTGAGAAATTGGGATTAAGAAAGAGAGGAAGGCAACAGAAGTGAGTCATATAAGGGAGACAGTTGCCTTGTAGCTTTTGTTAAGATAAAATAAGTAGAAACACAGGAAACCAAGACCTTAGAAGAGCCCTGTTGAATCTTCTGAGGTTGAGCTGGTGGCTGAGACTTGGGTAAGAAGACGGTGTTCTTGTGTTGTCACATGGTCTCCCATACACAGAACTAGACTTACCTAACCTTTCTTGTCTGAGAGAAGTGGAGAGAAAGTAGCAAAGGCACAGCTTGGGTTGTCATGTAAAGTAGCAGTTGAGACTGAAATCTCTGCACATCATGATATTTGAACTTAGCTGCAGGATAACTTCATGTGATGCATTTAACTTTGATTTCTGTTTTGCCATTTGTAGAATGGGTATAATAATGGATCTGTTGTCATAGATGCACAAAAGGGAAGACCACAATTTAGCTGTGCCACTGGGGACAAATAGTGGGCATAAAGAGCAGTTTTTGCATTTATATATAGAAATGATACTTACTTCAATGCCCCCTGTTACTTTATTTTTATGGCTGAGTCCATTTCCTCTTCTATAAAGAGGTTTCCATTCTAAACACTCTGTCCCCATCTTCTATTCACAGACACTTAGTGTAAGTAAATGATTAGTTCTCTATGAAGGTAAGATTGATCAACATCTCAGAAGAATGACTGCTCTACTTCAAATATCAGTCAGTTAACCTACAAATGGTATCCTGAGTCAAATTCTCATTCCTAATCCTAGATGTAACTTATACTGTTTATCTATCTGGAGTAGGAGAATTGCTATATTCTTCTCATTTTCTTTTCCTTTATTTTCTCTTCCCTTTTTCCCTACCCTTTCCTTTCCTTGTTTCCTCTTCCTTCCTTCTTTCCTCCTTACTCAGTCCTTCCTTCCCTCCCTCCCTCCCTCCCTTCCTTCCTTCTTTTTTCTGTGAGGCCTGACACTTGTATTATTGGAATCATTGCATTCTTGGAAAAGAAGGGTTTTAATAGAATAGAATTTCAGTTTGGATAATTCCTGAGTGATCCTCTGGGATTGGTCTCTCATCAAGCATTTAGTATGGGTGCTACATAGTACTGGGGTGTACCTGGCATTGAGCTAGAACTTAAAGACACAATTGTTGAGTTGGATCAGTTTGAGTGCTCTACTTTATTTTGGACCATTTTATCTCAAATATTTTACAGGAAAAAATAGTTGGAGTATACCAAAATGAATAATAGGAGGATGCTACAGGTTTAAAAAAATATAAAGCTTTCAGCATAATTATCCCTGGTATAGAAATTAAGATGATTTTTTTAAAATGAAAGACTCTATACTATTACCATTCCTTTGTTCTTGAGGGTGAAACTCATTTATATTCCCAGTATTTTTCTTCCATATAATTTCAGTAATTCCTATGAATAGAGACCAAAGACATAGTACTTGTCTCCTTAGTCACCAAGGCCTAGGGCAGAGGAATGATTGGGGGCTCATGAAAAATTGTCATTGATTACGGGAGGAGATCTGGAACTTGCAATAGAGCCATGAAGGGGGAGACAAGATAAACTAACAGTAGGATAAAGCAGCTCAGATGGGCCTTAAAAACAAACAAGCCAACAGAAACCTGAAGTGTGAGCAACTAAAAACAAAAAGATACTAAAGAGAAGAACCAGCTTTGCTCCATTTAGCTGAGATATTCTGCAGCCCATTCTCACCTGGAGCCCCCTAGCATTTGGACTGCTGGCTTTTATCTTTGTGAGTTACCCCTTGCTCTGTAACTCTGTCTGTCAGCAGTCACTCACAGTGGACGCCCAAACAGACTCCAAGATAATCAACAAAATAATCATCGTTTCCTTCATTTTGAAAGCTATGGTATCACAGTCGGAACACAAAGCATCCCTCAGTAGTACTGCATTCTTTCATTGCATCATCACTGCTTCTACATGTCCTCTAAGGAGCACAAAATGATTCCAGTTCTCTGGTGCAGATAGAGATAAAGAAGATAAGAAATTTGAGTGCAGATAGAGATCAGGCCAGTACAAACTCACCTACATAACAGATCATCTCTATATCCTGCCACCCTCCCTTTCTAAATCCTTTTGTAATATTCCTATCAATAAATGGAGAACTCCTTAATTTGCCACATGAATTTAGGTACCACATCCTACCATGCCTTCATAAACATATATGTTATTTATTTATTTATTTATTCATTTATTTTACCTGACACACTGCAATTTCCACTCTCCATGCCTTCGGTTATGCCATGTCCTCTGTCTACTCCATCACTCTCAGTATCCCGACCGTTTGACATGGTGGAGCTCACTATTAACCTCCTGTTTAAGGCCTCCCTGACTCATCACATACAAAAATAGATAAATTTATAACTCAATTAAAAATAAATGCAGCCTTACTCTCCATCCTCTCCTTCATAATGCTTCATTGCACATAATTGTAGCCACGTATCCCATTATGATCTTAGTACTATATCTTCCATATTCATTATATTTTAAGCACATAAAGAGAAAGACCATGTCTTACACATCTGTGCATCTTCCACAATATTTATAACAATACTTGGATCTCTCTAAATATTCATCATACAGTCACCATGATGACCTAACTATAATTTGTCTTCAAAGTTTTCCCCCTATCTAGAATCAAACAACATTTTTTTTTTTTTCCTGTTCCACCATGTAGGTGGAACTATCACGGCAAATATGAGGCAGACATACTGGATTCTCTGGATGAAGATTGGGGCTACACAAGATTCTTGCCACTAAAATGCTCACAAGCTGAGAACAGAAATTGACACATAGCAGGTAATACAATTCAGGTGTCACTGTAGAGATTTGTTCTCAGTGATATGGGAGTACAAAAGGGAGAGTGATTGGTTTTACTGAAGAAGGGTATATTTGTCCGGGTTCTATTGGGAAACAGAAACATTATGAAATTTTTATAAGAATTGTCTTATGCAACTGTGGGGATGGTCAATTTCAAATTCAGTAGGGCAGCCCACAAGCTGGGAAGTCTGATGAGGGTTTTCGGTGGATTCCCCAGGAGAAGCTGGCTGGTTGAAGTAGAGATAGAAACTCTCTTCTGATTGCTGAAATAATCACTTCTCCTTTTAAAGCTTTCAACTGTTTGGATCAGACTTTTCTCATGGTTGATGGCAATCTCCTCAGTTGATTGTGGATGCAATCAGCCATAGATGCAATCAACTTACTGATGATTGAAGTCCACAAAATATCATTACAGTAACAATCATGCCAGTCCTTGCTTGACCAAATAACTAGGCACTAACACCTGGTCAAGTTGACACACAAACTTAATCACCACAGAGGGAAAGGAGGACAAAAATATTCCAGAGAAGAATGTATGGGTGCAAATTTAGCCTTGCTGAGAGATGAAGAAAGAGAAATCAAGGCACAGAGAAGAGTATATGCAAAGGTACGAGGTTTAATTGGAGAGACTTACAGATATGGAGTTCAAAGAAAGTTTCAATTAATAATAAAAGATTCAATTAATAATAAAGTGACAAGGGCACTTTATTGGAGGGGTAGGCTTTGAGCAGAGTTTTCAGTAATAAATGTAATCTAAACTGATCAAGAGGAAAAAGAGGGAGCCTTATTTTATGGGACTTCAGTTGGACCAAAAGAATGGATTTGAAACACTGTAAAGACAATTTTGGCAAGAGCAGGCTTGGCAAGTGCCTAAGGAGATAAATATGGCAAGAAATTGAGGGCTTGAAAACTACCCTGAGATACTGGATATTCTTCTGTTCTCAAATAAAAACTACTGGTGAGTTTTGAGCAAGGTATTTATATGTAAGAAGACATGTGTAACCAGATTCATTCTGAAGTAGTTGGCCCATTTATGAATTCAATTAAAAACAAACATTTTGGATGATGACTTTATGACAAGTATTTTGCTCAAGTGCTAAAGCGAGAAAGAACATGGAAGATAGATGTTGCCTCAAAGTACTATTGCTGTGGGAGACCTAACAATAAAAATGAATAAATAAATATCATAGAAATACTGATGCTAGCTGTACCAGCCTGGGATTAGGGAAACAAACTCAGACTGAATATAAGAAAATAGAATTCCTTGGGCATTTTCCTTAACTGTTTTTGTGGGATCACCACAACCTCATTGTCAACCTCCATCAACACAGACTTCGCAGGAAATTTTAGGGTGTTTCTAACATGTGACATGATCCCATGGCCTAATGAGCATCTTCCTGTTTTTTTCAGCTGGGCTGGCCGTTTCTTTCCTATTTTCTCCTGAAGGGACATGTCTGCTGCAACCTCCACTATTGGGATGTCTTGCCTTCTCTTCTGAAATGGGCTCCCAGAGCTTGGTTGGTTCCTGTAAAAATTGTTGGTGCTGAAATCTTGGCTTCCTGAAGCAGTGTTCTTTTCCACATGACTGCACCTTGCTGAGCTACCCATGCGCTGCCACTGCCATGCAGGGACATCCATGCAATAAAACTACTGCACATTTGCTGGACAAGCGGAGGAAATTCCATTCCCTGATTTCAGCATCACACTTTGTTCCAGTGGCCACACACGGTGCTTCCTTGTCCAATAACCTCTCACACTGATTTTTGTGAAAAATTTCCAGAAATTTCTCTCAAAGCCTCTGTACCTCAGACCCAGGTAAATGTTCACAAGAGATTGGGATGGAGGTCCATGCGACTGAGACAATGCTGACTTCAGAAGAGCCTTTCCCTTAGATTTTACAACTCAAATGCTTTCCTTTCCCTTAGGAAGAGCTGGAAGCCATGCAGGTAGACACCGGGTGAGCTTGCCTCATCAATTCTCCTAAAGTGCCCAGTCATTTATTAAGCCTAGAATGAACATGGTTAATTGGAACAATCCTCAGCCCTCCTGGAGTGAATAAATAAAACTGCAACTCCTGTTACTGGAAGATCCAAAAGTAATGAACCCCTTGCTAAGAAGGCAAAATAGCCAACACAGGATCACCGATATTCACACATCTTCTGACACAATGAACAGAATTGGCCTTATGTGTAATTAAGCAGATGCCTTTCTGATGAGAAATGGTAGATTCTGGCCAAGTGCTCCTCACTCTGTATTCTCTAATCTTACTGACCATCCCATAGCCCCTCACCCTTATTCAGAATTAAACTCGTTATTGCTGAACCAGGAAACAAGTCCAAATGCAGTCCCTTCATGCTAGTAAGCATTACTCGTGAATTGATTGATGGTAAGTGCAATAGGCAAAAATATATTTAAACAAAAGAAAAACTAGCTGTTGCTCCTTTTTGTTCTAAGAGGTTGGGTGAGGGGAATGCAGAGTGTGGCATAATTTCATTCATTTGAAACTTACTGTCAACCTGTGATGTTTCCTTCTATTTACAGAGATTATGGGTGAGGGCAGAGAATAAAAGCTTTACATTTCAAAGCTGCTGACATATATTTTTGGTGGTAAAAAGTGAAACCTGGGGCCCACAGAGCTTTTGTTTCAGCAGAAGCCTTAAAGAATCTTTTGATATACAAAGGTAGACACAACACAAGTACAAAGAGAAGAGCTAAATTTTTCTGCATAATAAAGTAGAGAACTGACAGCCGAATGTGAGATTAAGTTCTGAGATTAAGAGGTTGGTTGAAAGGAATGACCATGAAACAAATAAGCCCCAGAGGAATTGAGGAATGGAGCCAATTTGATTTAAACTGCAAAGAACACGGTGAACTTAGCTAACATTTGGGATACACAATTGAACTATCTGATCATGTCATGTACTGGCTAAGCAAAAATGTTTCTCCATAGACTAAAATATTGTGGATTGAGTCAATTTTTCCTGCTTTCTAATAGAAATAAATTCATAAAAAGAAGCTATTCATCTCTTTTCCATGATGTTCATATCTGTGGGGAAGACCAATCAAAATTGGCCTAGTATTAATGGATATTATATTAAATATAACTTGCAGAGCTCTATAACATAATTTTACTCCTGAAAGAATTTATTTTCTTAATCAGAGTTTTAGAATATTTTATAATTAATAAAGCAATATGTTAAAGAAATATTTTTAATTCAACCACAATTTCCTTTTCCTGATAAAATACAAATCCTTATATATTTTTTGTTTAAGTGCTATTTTTCATCTCTATGGTACAGTTATCATAAGTTTAAATAATATATCTAAATTTTTATTTCTTGAGTGACCAGCATTTTCAATGTTATTATTTAAATTTGTACTATAAAAGAAGGCATTAAAACTTCTTCCCACTTTTGTTTCCTTCTGCTAACTATACATTTTATAAGTTAAACTATTATTTTGACATTACCTTTATTTAAAATATATTGTCTTATTAAATGAAGAATTTTTTTCTATAGGTTGATTACAATTTTTAACTTTATAAAAGAGTATATAAAGTATTATGATTGTGTCAGTAGTAAATATCATTACAGAGCCTATAATGTGATTAAACCAAGGGATAATAATGTAAACCTCTGCTTTCCAAACCTACCAATAGAAAAACAGGATAAGTGTCAGAGTCAAAAAGTACTTCTGATTTTTTTAAGTTTCTATATCCTAGTTCATACATCTCATGGATTAATGTTTTCTTATATTTCCTTCTAATTTTAGTGGAACATCAAACCAATATATAAAAGATGCATGGAAAAATAATCATCTTCAGAATCTGCATCAGTAAAATGTATGTATTTATCTTCATACTTGCTTGATTGTTTGAATCAATATTAAAACAAAAATTTCCCTCAGATTTTTAAAGGAATTTTTGTATTGATTTCCTCTATTCAGTGCTACCAACAAGAAATAATTTGTAAGTTGGTCTGTCATTATTATTTATGTAACCAGCATTGTATCTCTGTGAATGTTCAGGATTTTTTACAGTGTTTGGGGTTGTGTCCTTCCCCAGGTGCCTGGGCATGAGCCTTTCATCCTCCATCCTGATCTTGGTTGGACTGCTCCAGTCTGCCCTTTTCTGTGCCACAGGGCAATTGGCTTCCCTTACATCTTTATTTACTCCTCTGCAATCCATCAAGTTTCTATTTTCTGAAACTATATTCTTCAGTATTTCTCACATATTTTCCATCTATTTCATTCTCTTTGTTGCATGGAGTTTCTTTAACTTGATCAATCTTCAAGATCATCAGTTTATTTAGCTCTATCCATTCTATTATTCAATTCATCCACTTATTTCCTATTAATTTTGCCAGCAATATTTTTTCTTTTATGGAAGCTGTTTTGTGATGTTTGACTGACCCATTTTCAGACCACTGTATTAATGCTTTATGGACTTAATCACATGTCGAATCATTCAATTCTGGGACAATTCCTCTGCTTGTAGTAGGTTGATTTGTTATGAGCTTGTTCACTGACTTGGGAATTTGAGGGTTGGCTTTCAAAATGAAAGGGTGTGAAAAGAACCACCTCATTTTATGACCTGCAGGCATGAAACAAGCAATCAGGCAAGGAAACATCCCAGTTCTGCCTAGGCCACATTGTCTCCTGTCTTCCTTCTGTCGTGAGTTTGCAGGAAGATATTTTCAGGGAAGAGATGGATATCACCCTTAAACTATCTGTTTCTAGAATTGACTCAGATCCTGAGGTGTCCACAAGATTTCTCCCTGGATTACTGTTTTTTGAACAAACTTTGTCTTGTGTTACTTATCAAGACCTTATGAAGACAGTATTGTGTTGTTTTTTCTGTGAGCACATAGTTCTGAATGAGATCTCTTCTACAAGCTTTTTGTCCTCTGGGGATCAAAGATCTTTCCTCTGTAATTGGTGAAAAACAACAATAGGGGTCTGAAACACAAGGTACATGAACATTGTTTTCAACAAACTTTTGTCAGGCTATCACAGGTTTTTTTTCAGTCTAAACCCAAGTCCACGAGTCCTCTAGATGGAATACTGCATTTTATAAGAATAAAAATAAAAATAGTTTAATTTCTCCAAGGAAAATTAAATATCACAGTGCTGATTTGAAGCACCCTTGATATAAATAAATTTGTTCATATGAGAGGCCCTTTAGAACAGAATGGGAGTAAAATTCCATTCATTGGTCTGTGTTTGCTTATATTGGAAAGAAGAAGCTTCCAAATGAAATTCAGGCTCCCAAATTGCTTTCTTATAAAATTCCTCTGCCAAAGCAAATAAAAATGTGAAATATTTAAACCAATTTTTCTTTTAGATTACCCTAAATGACAACTTGAACTTAACTGGCCTTTAGCCTATTTTTCTCTTTCCTATGCTTCTACACTTTCCTTTGTATCTACCCCTCTGTCCAGCCCACTTTCTAACATTTCAGGCCAGCTGGAAACCCCCAAAGCTCAGTTGGTTCTTATAGTTAAATCAACTTTAAAATAGGCCAAGTCCCTTAGATTTTTTTTTTTTTTTTCCAGCCCTGGTATCACTCTGAACTGAAATTCACAATCAAAGACTTTCTGAAGTTTAGACAAGAAAAACATTTACAGAGGGATGTGAAATAGCCCTAGGAACATGTAATCCATAGCTGTCTGACCTATATAAATTTTCAGGTGTTATAAGGAAACTCAGATGCAAAAAAACAAAAACAAAAACAAAAACAAAAACGGATGGAAATTGCAGGTTGGAAGATACTGAGAAATTGCAGAGAAATCCAGAGGGGATTTAAAACTCTGTAGATTAAACAAAACATTTTGGAGACTATCTCCAAAGCCTTTGCATAAATAGATCAGATGCTAATTCATTCCTAAAAGTACTATGAGGTTCCTAATGATAGCGTCTTTAACACCTTTAAACAACACTCAAGAGTAGATCCTGAAGTGGATGTAACCTCAGCTCTTTTCTCACTTTTCATGAATGTCCTTAAGCTAGAAATGGGGGATTTAATATACAAAAGGATACTGGGATGTAAAAGAGCTCTGTGGCCAAATCTCCCAAATACTCACAGAACATTTTGATAGAAACTTAGACCAAAGCCTAAAAGACTCACTGCATACTAATGGCCTTGCAGATGAGGCAACTAGATTCTCCTACCTCAGTCATCAAGCACTGGTGGCGGGAAACACTTGGTAAGAATACCTGTAAATACTATAAGCAAAACAGACATTGGAAAACCAACTGTTCCACACCACCTAAAACACTGAAGAAGAAAAATTGAAGTCTGTGATTAATGAAGATGCTCTGAGGAGAGATTAAAGTGTAATTTCCCATTTTACTTTGAACTCAAAGGAGAAATTTCTTTAAATATTAAAGGACCCTTGAAAAATGTGATTGATACAGGTGCTTTAATATCAACCATAAACCCTGCCATTGTCACACAACCTTTCCCTTAGACTTAGCACACTTCTAGCCTCAGCCTGTGACTGTCATATTAGAATCTTCATTGAGAATTTTTTGCTCCTGTGACACCACACCTACTATCTTAAGAGCTTGGAGTCAACTATGCAAATGGATTTGCAAAATTAAATGCTCCCCTAGTGGCATTTTTTTTTTTTTTTTTTTTGAGATCCTTGAGCACTCTTCTATTCATAATTGGTTTATAGCTAATTGGGACTTTAAATTACCAGTATATGTGCATCTAATTAAGCCCAGAAGGAAGATCTCCATGAAGTATGAGGCATTTTGTGGCAAAAAATATTCAACTGTTTTATCTTCAGTGCTACCTAAGGTTCCATATGTTATTGTTGTAGATTTTTGTTCTGCTTTTTTCAGTGTCTCTATAGATCAAGATAATCAATACCTCTTTGGTTCTTCTTGGGAAGTTAAACAATTTACCTGAACAGTGATACCTCAGGGGTTTTCTGAGGCACGCTTCTATTATTTACATGCCATTAACCACAACCAAAGGGTCCTTAAATTTCTGTGTGATTCTACCTCTAAGTAATACATGAATGAAATTTTGCTATATTCTAAAGATAAAGCGACTGCTAAGATTAACTCCCTCTATGCACTTACTCTTTTAGCTCAGAATACATAGTTTCCAAAGAATATTTTTAATTTTGTGAGAACAAAATGTATTAGATGGGTTATGATTTATCCCAAAGAGTTAAATCCCTGCATCTTGATAGATTATAAGTCATTGAAAAATTGTCTAAGCTGCTTAATAAAAGAAAATTAAGAGATTTTATTGGTCTCATTGGTTACTGCAGGCAATGTGTTCCCAATTTTTCTAAAATTGCCACATTTGAATATGAGTTTATAAATCCTTGATAATTGATTCCTATCCTGGAACATACATAAGAATTGTATTTTGTGACATAGAATCAGGTCTTCAGTATCTCCCCTTGCTGGGATTTTCTAATTGCCATAAACCTTTCTACCTATTTGTATATGATCAGTCTAGACAAGTCCTTGATGTTCTGACTCAACTTCAGAGGGATCATGAGTGACCCATTTCTTATTTTAGTCTTTCATTAGTCCAGTAGGCAAAATTCTACCCACCTTTTCTAAGAGGTCTAGCAGCAGCAGTCAAATAAGTAAAGTCTTCTACTCATTTGATTTTAGAATGTCCCTTAAGCACTATGATCCCTTATATTGTAAAACCTTTGTTACCTACTGGAAATTTACCTTGTTCGGTATGCAGGCATAGCTCTTAGGAAATTTATTACTATCTTCTCCATGCATTTCTATTTATTCTAGTACATTTTAAATCCTGCTACTCTTCTTCCTTTGCCCAAGAGGAAATCCATGCCTATCTCTTCTCTGACTGAGAATTCACTATGTCTTCCATAGGACTGTTAGACAACCTCCCCAAACCTCCAAATTTAATCTTGTTTGTTGGCAGATTGTAGCTGAAGACTGAAATGGGAAACTATCAGGCAGGATATGTCTTAACAGATGCCAATTCTTCCCTAGAATATGACCCCTAACCAAATTTAAAATTTATCCATACGGCAGAACCTACCATACTCATCATAGACTGCCAATTGGGAAGAGATAAGAGAGTTACTATATACACAGGTAAAAGACATATCTTTTGAATAGTCCATGGTTTTCAAATGCTGTGAAAGCAATAACAGTTTTAAACCTCTGCCAGAAACAAATTTAAAATGATCCAAATATTAACTAATTGTTTTCACGCCTTCTGAGATGGCAAGTATCAGAAAAGCCCTTACAAAAAAAGGATAACATGGAGGCAAAAGAAAATGTCTTTGTTTATCTTTCTACAAGTAAATAATAAGACTGGATCCCACAATACTACAAGAAGTCAATTATTTGGAGAGGTTCAAAGAAGTTGTTATAAAATACCTGTGATTGACTTTGGAATCTGAAAAGAGCTATTAGAAATAGTTGTGTTGTAAATTGTATGATAACAGTCTCTGGAACTCTCATATTTGTGTAGTGGGATCTCAAATTAAACCCGACAGGGATTTTCCATAAAATAATTCAGAAGAGCAAGGTAAAATTGGATACTATCCTCAGCATCGACAGAGACAGTTTACAAAGACGGCTGAGAGTACCCCTTTAAACTTGTCTCATCTGTCACTATCATAATCCTGATGAAACTATGATGGTGGTACATAAACAAAAAACCAAGCCTCTAGTGCTTTAGTGAACACTTTTGTAGTACTTCCTTTTATGGGTCTTAATTATTGTTCACTGATTCTCTGGGTAGATTGAAGATTTTCAGTTCTACGGAGATACTGCTCTGACAATAGTGAAAATAAAATAAAATAAAATAAATAAATAAAAAACAACCCCCAATGAACCACAACAAAACAAAATACTTTTATGTTTTATCTATTTCAACCTGGGAAATTTCAACCTATCTCCAGTGATATGCACACTCTTATTACCAGTATTAGAGAACTTTGCAAAGCCTTCCTACTTCCTATTTTATTTATTGTTTCTATGTTCCTCAATCCTCAAGAAATTAGAAAGAACCAATGACATTTTAAAATCCAAGTTAGGAAAAGGATAAAAGGATCTGGAAGTCTTGAGCTTCATTGATCAAGAGTGTATCATGTGGATCTTCCATCCATGGGAGCCACACTCCAGACCTCATTGAATCTCAACACTTGAGCTCATTACAGTTCACCCTATTAGGTTAGATATTTCTCCCCTGATTTTCAGCTCACTTATTCAGGCAAATGTGGCAAAGTACTACAAGTAACTCATGCAATATACAAAATCTTATTACCCACCAGTAAAAGTGCCTTTTTTTCATATCCTCTCAAAAAGGCTTTATCGCAGTGGTCTGGAACTGAACGTGTCGGTGGGGTTCTTGTTTATAGCTACTGGCTGATCAGGGTATTGGCAACTGAAGGTTGGTGTGGCTTTGCTAATTTCTTAAAACAAGACAACAGTGAAGATTGCTGCATCAATTGACTCTTCTTTCTATGAAAAATTTCTCTGCAGATGCAATGTTGTTTGTACAGATTTTACCCATAGAAGAACTTCTTTCATAATTGGAGTCAATCCTCTAAAACCCTGCTGCTGCTTTATCAACTCAGTTTTTGTAATATTCCAAATCCTTTATTGGCATTTCAACAATGTTCAGAGCATCTTCACTAGGAGTAGATCCCATCTCAAGAAACCACTTTCATTGCTCACCTATAAGATGCAACTCTTCATCATGAGATTGGGACAATTCAGTCACATCTTCAGGCTTCACTTCCTATTCTAGTTATCTTGCTCTTCCTATTACATCTGCAGTTATTTCTTTGAGTGAAGTCTTGAACCGCTCAAATTCATCCATGAGGGTTGGAATCAACTTCTTCCAATCTCCCGTTAAGGTTGATATGTTCACCTCCTCATGGATGTTCCTAATGGCATCTAGAATGGTAAATCCTTTCCAGAAGGTTTTCAATTTACTTTGCCAAGATCCATCAGTAGAATCACTACCTAAGGCAGCTATAGTCTTTTGAAACATATTTCTTAAACGATAAGACTTACAATTCAAAATTACTTCTTGATCCATGAGTTCCAGAATGACTGTTGTGTTAGCAGGCATGAAAACATCATTGATCTTCTTGTACATCTCCATCAGCACTCCTGGGTGATAAGATGCATTGTCAAAGAGCAGTCATTTCTTAGAAAGAATTTTTTTTTTTTTCTGAGAATAGTGCCTCAGAATTATGTCCCAGTAAACCATGTTGTAAGCAGATGCACCATCATCCAGTTGTTCCATTAATATAGCACAGGCAGGGTAGATTTAGCATGATTCTCATGGGCTCTAGGATTTTTGAAATGGTGAATGAACATTGGTTTCAACTTAAGGTCAGCAGCTGCATTAGCTCCTAACAAGGGAGTCAGCCTGTCCTTTGAAACTTTGAAGCCAGGCATTGATTCTCCTCTCTGGATGTGTAAGTGCTAGATGGCATGTTCTTCCAATATAGGCTGTTTCATCTACAATGAAAGTCTGTTGTTTAACTTCATCAATTATCTTAGCTAGATCTTCTGGATAATTTGCTACAGCTTCTGTATCAGCCCTTGCTGCTTCAAGTGGTTGAGCTGGCTTCTTTCAATAAACCTCATGAACCAACCTCTGCTAGTTTCTTCTGCCAATTCCTCACCTCTGTCAGTCTTCACAAATTGAAGAGAGTTAGGGCTTTGCTCTGGATTAGGCTTTGGATTGAGGAAATGCTGTGGCTGGTTTGAGCTTCTATCCAGGCCACTAAAACTTTCTCCATATCAGCAATAAGGCTATTTCACTTTCAGTGGAGTAGTGCTTCTAATTTCCTTCAAGAACTTTTCCTTTGCATTCACAACTTGACTGTTTGGTGCATCAAGTCTAGCTTTTTGCCTTCATTTGCTTTTGACATGGCTTCCTTACTAAGCTTAATCATTTCTAGCTTTTAATTTAAAATGAGAGACTTATGACTCTTTATTTCACTTGAGCACTTAGAGGATATTGTAGGGTTATTAACTGTCCTAGTTTTAATATTATTGCATCTCAGGGAATAGGGAGGCCTGGGGAGAGGGAGAGAGACAGGGAAACTGCTGTTTGGTGGAGCAGTCAGTACACATGCAACATTTGTCATTGTTTGCCATCTCATACAGGCATGTTTCATGGCACTGCAGAACAATTACACCATAACAGATATAATAATAATGAAAAAGTTTAAAATATTGTGAGACTGCCCTCCCCCCTACGTGGGATCAGACACCCAGGGGAGTGAATCTCCCTGGCAACGTAGAATATGACTCCCGGGGAGGAATGTAGACCCGGCATCGTGGGACGGAGAACATCTTCTTGACCAAAAGGGGGATGTGAAAGGAAATGAAATAAGCTTCAGTGGCAGAGAGATTCCAAAACGAGCCGAGAGATCACTCTGGTGGGCACTCTTACGCACACTTTAGACAACCCTTTTTAGGTTCTAAAGAATTGGGGTAGCTGGTGGTGGATACCTGAAACTATCAAACTACAACGCAGAACCCATGAATCTCGAAGACAGTTGTATAAAAATGTAGCTTATGAGGGGTGACAATGGGATTGGGAAAGCCATAAGGACCAAACTCCACTTTGTCTAGTTTATGGATGGATGTGTAGAAAAGTAGGGGAAGGAAACAAACAGACAAAGGTACCCAGTGTTCTTTTTTACTTCAATTGCTCTTTTTCACTCTAATTATTATTCTTGTTATTTTTGTGTGTGTGCTAATGAAGGTGTCAGGGATTGATTTAGGTGATGAATGTACAACTATGTAATGGTACTGTAAACAATCGAAAGTACAATTTGTTTTGTATGACTGCGTGGTATGTGAATATATCTCAATAAAATGATGATTAAAAAAAAAATAAAATAAAATAAAATAAAATATTGTGAGAATTACCAAAATGTGACAGAGAGACATAAAGTGAGTACACGCCATTGGAAACATGGTGCTGATAGACTAGCTCGACGTATGGTTATGACAAACCTTCAATTTGTAAAAGCAGAATATCTGCAAAGCACCATAAAATGAAGCACAATGAAATGAGGTGTGCTTCTAATACAAGGAAGATCTCCAAATTTCAGTGAACATCTGCATCATGAAATGACTGAAATGTAAAATAATTTACTGCTCTATATGGATATATAGAAGAATCTGAGTTTCAAATTCTTCACCTGATTATTGGGCAAATCAAGATCTATCTTGAAGTCTTGTTAAAAAGACATAAGACAGCAAGGCGGGGCAAGATGGCAGACTGGTGAGCTGTATGTTTTAGTTACTCCTCCAGGAAAGTAGGTAGAAAGCCAGGAACTGCGTGGACTGGGCACCACAGAGCAATCTGACTTTGGGCATACTTCATACAACACTCATGAAAACGTGGAACTGCTGAGATCAGCGAAATCTGTAAGTTTTTGCGGCCAGGGGACCCGTGCCCCTCCCTGCCAGGCTCAGTCCCATGGGAGGAGGGGCTGTCAGCTCCGGGAAGGAGAAGGGAGAACTGCAGTGGCAGCCCTTATCGGAAACTCATTCTACTGATCCAAACTCCAACCATAGATAGACTGAGACCAGACAACAGAGAATCTGAGAGCAGCCAGCCAGCAGAGAGGAGACAGGCATAGAAAAAAAACAACACGAAAAACTCCAAAATAAAAGCGGAGGATTTTTGGAGTTCTGGTGAACATAGAAAGGGGAAGGGCAGAGCCCAGGCCCGAGCTCAGGCCCTGAGGCGCATATGCAAATTCCGAAGAAAAGCTGATCTCTCTGCCCTGTGGACCTTTCCTTAATCGCCCTGGTTGCTTTCTCTCTTAGCATTTCAATAACCCATTAGATCTCTGAGGAGGGCCGTTTTTTTTTTTTTTTTTTTTTTTAATCCTTTTTTCTTTTTCTAAAACAATTACTCTAAGAAGCCCAATACAGAAAGCTTCAAAGACTTGCAATTTGGGCAGGTCAAGTCAAGAGCACAACTAGGAGAGCTCTGAGACAAAAGGCAATAATGCAGTGGCTGAGAAAATTCACTAAACACCACAACTTCCCAAGAAAAGGGGGGTGTCCGCTCACAGCCATCATCCTGGTGGACAGGAAACACTCCTGCCCATCGCCAGCCCCATAGCCCAGAACTGCCCCAGACAACCCAGTGTGATGGAAGTGCTTCAAATAACAGGCACACACCACAAAACTGGGCATGGACATTAGCCTTCCCTGCAACCTCAGCTGATTGTCCCAGAGTTGGGAAGGTGGAGCAGTGTGAATTAACAAAGCCCCATTCAGCCATCATTTCAGCAGACTGGGAGCCTCCCTACACAGCCCAGCAGCCCAGAACTGCCCTGGGGGGAGGGCACTCACCTGTGACATAGCACAGTAATCCCTCAACAGAGGACCCGGGGTGCACGGCCTGAAAGAGGGGCCCACTTGCAAGTCTCAGGAGCCATACGCCAATACCAAGGACTTGTGGGTCAGTGGCAGAGACAAACTGTGGCAGGACTGAACTGAAGGATTAGACTATTGCAGCAGCTTTAAAACTCTAGGATCACCAGGGAGATTTGACTGTTAGAGCCACCCCCCCCCCCCCCGACTGCCCGGAAACACGCCCCATATACAGGGCAGGCAACACCAACTACACACACAAGCTTGGTACACCATTTGGACCCCACAAGACTCACTCCCCCACTCACCAAAAAGGCTAAGCAGGGGAGAACTGGCTTGTGGAGAACAGGTGGCTCGTGGACGCCACCTGCTGGTTAGTTAGAGAAAGTGTACTCCACGAAGCTGTAGATCTGATAAATCAGAGATAAGGACTTCAATTGGTCTACACATCCTAAAAGAACCCTATCAAGTTCAGCAAATGCCACGAGGCCAAAAACAACAGAAAATTATAAAGCATATGAAAAACCAGACGATATGGATAACCCAAGCCCAAGCACCCAAATCAAAAGATCAGAAGAGACACAGCACCTAGAGGAGCTACTCAAAGAACTGAAGATGAACAATGAGATCATAGTACGGGAGACAAAGGAAATCAAGAAGACCCTAGAAGAGCATAAAGAAGACATTGCAAGACTAAATAAAAAAATGGATGATCTTATGGAAATTAAAGAAACTGTTGACCAAATTAAAAAGATTCTGGACACTCATAGTACAAGACTAGAGGAAGTTCAACAACGAATCAGTGACCTGGAAGATGACAGAATGGAAAATGAAAGCATAAAAGAAAGAATGGGGAAAAAAATTGAAAAAATCGAAATGGACCTCAGGGATATGATAGATAATATGAAACGTCCAAATATAAGACTCATTGGTGTCCCAGAAGGGGAAGAAAAGGGTAAAGGTCTAGGAAAAGTATTCAAAGAAATTGTTGGGGAAAACTTCCCAAATCTTCTAAACAACATAAATACACAAATCATAAATGCTCAGCGAACTCCAAATAGAATAAATCCAAATAAACCCACTCCGAGACATATACTGATCACACTGTCAAACACAGAAGAGAAGGAGCAAGTTCTGAAAGCAGCAAGAGAAAAGCAATTCACCACATACAAAGGAAACAGCATAAGACTAAGTAGTGACTACTCAGCAGCCACCATGGAGGTGAGAAGGCAGTGGCACGATATATTTAAAATTCTGAGTGAGAAAAATTTCCAGCCAAGAATACTTTATCCAGCAAAGCTCTCCTTCAAATTTGAGGGAGAGCTTAAATTTTTCACAGACAAACAAATGCTGAGAGAATTTGCTAACAAGAGACCTGCCCTAATGGAGATAATAAAGGGAGCCCTACAGACAGAGAAACAAACAAAGGACACAGAGACTTGGAGAAAGGTTCAGTACTAAAGAGATTTGGTATGGGTACAATAAAGGATATTAATAGAGAGAGGGGAAAAATATGACAAACATAAACCAAAGGATAAGATGGCTGATTCAAGAAATGCCTTCACGGTTATAACGTTGAATGTAAATGGATTAAACTCCCCAATTAAAAGATATAGATTTGCAGAATGGATCAAAAAAAATGAACCATCAATATGTTGCATACAAGAGACTCATCTTAGACACAGGGACACAAAGAAACTGAAAGTGAAAGGATGGAAAAAAATATTTCATGCAAGCTACAGCCAAAAGAAAGCAGGTGTAGCAATATTAATCTCAGATAAAATACACTTCAAATGCAGGGATGTTTTGAGAGACAAAGAAGGCCACTACATACTAATAAAAGGGGCAATTCAGCAAGAAGAAATAATAATCGTAAATGTCTATGCACCCAATCAAGGTGCCACAAAATACATGAGAGAAACACTGGCAAAACTAAAGGAAGCAATTGATGTTTCCACAATAATTGTGGGAGACTTCAACACATCACTCTCTCCTATAGATAGATCAACCAGACAGAAGACCAATAAGGAAATTGAAAACCTAAACAATCTGATAAATGAATTAGATTTAACAGACATATACAGGACATTACATCCCAAATCACCGGGGTACACATACTTTTCTAGCGCTCAGGGAACTTTCTCCAGAATAGATCATATGCTGGGACATAAAACAAGCCTCAATAAATTTAAAAAGATTGAAATTATTCAAAGCACATTCTCTGACCACAATGGAATACAATTAGAAGTCAATAACCATCAGAGACTTAGAAAATTCACAAATACCTGGAGGTTAAACAACACACTCCTAAACAATCAGTGGGTTAAAGAAGAAATAGCAAGAGAAATTGCTAAATATATAGAGACGAATGAAAATGAGAACACAACATACCAAAACCTACGGGATGCAGCAAAAGCAGTGCTAAGGGGGAAATTTATAGCACTAAACGCATATATTAAAAAGGAAGAAAGAGCCAAAATCAAAGAACTAATGGATCAACTGAAGAAGCTAGAAAATGAACAGCAAACCAATCCTAAACCAAGTACAAGAAAAGAAATAACAAGGATTAAAGCAGAAATAAATGACACAGAGAACAGAAAAACAATAGAGAGGATAAATATCACCAAAAGTTGGTTCTTTGAGAAGATCAACAAGATTGACAAGCCCCTAGCTAGACTGACAAAATCAAAAAGAGAGAAGACCCGTATAAATAAAATAATGAATGAAAAAGGTGACATAACTGCAGATCCTGAAGAAATTAAAAAAATTATAAGAGGATACTATGAACAACTGTATGGCAACAAACTGGATAATGTAGAGGAAACGGACAATTTCCTGGAAACATATGAACAACCTAGACTGACCAGAGAAGAAATAGAAGACCTCAACCAACCCATCACAAGCAAAGAGATCCAATCAGTCATCAAAAATCTTCCCACAAATAAATGCCCAGGGCCAGATGGCTTCACAGGGGAATTCTACCAAACTTTCCAGAAAGAACTGACACCAATCTTACTCAAACTCTTTCAAAACATTGAAGAAAATGGAACACTACCTAACTCATTTTATGAAGCTAACATCAATCTAATACCAAAACCAGGCAAAGATGCTACAAAAAAGGAAAACTACCGGCCAATCTCCCTAATGAATATAGATGCAAAAATCCTCAACAAAATACTTGCAAATCGAATCCAAAGACACATTAAAAAAATCATAAACCATGACCAAGTGGGGTTTATTCCAGGCATGCAAGGATGGTTCAACATAAGAAAATCAATCAATGTATTACAACACATTAACAAGTCAAAAGGGAAAAATCAATTGATCATCTCAATAGATGCTGAAAAAGCATTTGACAAAATCCAACATCCGTTTTTGATAAAAACACTTCAAAAGGTAGGAATTGAAGGAAACTTCCTCAACATGATAAAGAGCATATATGAAAAACCCACAGCCAGCATAGTACTCAATGGTGAGAAACTGAAAGCCTTCCCTCTAAGATCAGGAACAAGACAAGGATGCCCGCTATCACCACTGTTATTCAACATTGTGCTGGAAGTGCTAGCCAGGGCAATCCAGCAAGACAAAGAAATAAAAGGCATCCAAATTGGAAAAGAAGAAGCAAAACTGTCATTGTTTGCAGATGATATGATCTTATATCTAGAAAACCCTGAGAAATTGACGATACAGCTACTAGAGCTAATAAACAAATTTAGCAAAGTAGCGGGATACAAGGTTAATGCACATAAGTCAGTAATGTTTCTATATGCTAGAAATGAACAAACTGAAGGGACCCTCAAGAAAAAGATACCATTTTCAATAGCAACTAAAAAAATCAAGTACCTAGGAATAAACTTAACCAAAGATGTAAAAGACCTATACAAAGAAAACTACATAACTCTACTAAAAGAAATAGAAGGGGACCTTAAAAGATGGAAAAATATTCCATGTTCATGGATAGGAAGACTAAATGTCATTAAGATGTCAATTCTACCCAAACTCATCTACAGATTCAATGCAATCCCAATCAAAATTCCAACAACCTACTTTGCAGACTTGGAAAAGCTAGTTATCAAATTTATTTGGAAAGAGAAGATGCCTCGAATTGCTAAAGACACTCTAAAAAAGAAAAACGAAGTGGGAGGACTTACACTCCCTGACTTTGAAGCTTATTATAAAGCCAAAGTTGCCAAAACAGCATGGTACTGGCACAAAGATAGACATATAGATCAATGGAATCGAATTGAGAATTCAGAGATAGACCCACAGATCTATGGCCGACTGATCTTTGATAAGGCCCCCAAAGTCACTGAACTGAGTCATAACGGTCTTTTCAACAAATGGGGCTGGGAGAGTTGGATATCCATATCCAAAAGAATGAAAGAGGACCCCTACCTCACCCCCTACACAAACATTAACTCAAAATGGACCAAAGATCTCAATATAAAAGAAAGTACCATAAAACTCCTAGAAGATAATGTAGGAAAACATCTTCAAGACCTTGTATTAGGCGGCCACTTCCTAGACTTTACACCCAAAGCACAAGCAACAAAAGAGAAAATAGATAAATGGGAACTCCTCAAGCTTAGAAGTTTCTGCACCTCAAAGGAATTTCTCAAAAAGGTAAAGAGGCAGCCAACTCAATGGGAAAAAATTTTTGGAAACCATGTATCTGACAAAAGACTGATATCTTGCATATATAAAGAAATCCTACAACTCAATGACAATAGTACAGTCGGCCCAATTATAAAATGGGTAAAAGATATGAAAAGACAGTTCTCTGAAGAGGAAATACAAATGGCCAAGAAACACATGAAAAAATGTTCAGCTTCACTAGCTATTAGAGAGATGCAAATTAAGACCACAATGAGATACCATCTAACACCGGTTAGAATGGCTGCCATTAAACAAACAGGAAACTACAAATGCTGGAGGGGATGTGGAGAAATTGGAACTCTTATTCACTGTTGGTGGGACTGTATAATGGTTCAGCCACTCTGGAAGTCAGTCTGGCACTTCCTTAGAAAACTAGATATAGAGTTACCATTCGATCCAGCGATTGCACTTCTCGGTATATACCCGGAAGATCGGAAAGCAGTGACACGAACAGATATCTGCACGCCAATGTTCATAGCAGCATTATTCACAATTGCCAAGAGATGGAAACAACCCAAATGTCCTTCAACAGATGAGTGGATAAATAAAATGTGGTATATACACACGATGGAATACTACACGGCAGTAAGAAGGAACGATCTCGTGAAACATATGACAACATGGATGAACCTTGAAGACATAATGCTGAGCGAAATAAGCCAGGCACAAAAAGAGAAATATTATATGCTACCACTAATGTGAACTTTGAAAAATGTAAAACAAATGGCTTATAATGTAGAATGTAGGGGAACTAGCAATAGAGAGCAATTAAGGAAGGGGGAACAATAATCCAAGAAGAACAGATAAGCTATTTAACGTTCTGGGGATGCCCAGGAATGACTATGGTCTGTTAATTTCTGATGGATATAGTAGGAACAAGTTCACAGAAATGTTGCTATATTAGGTAAATTTCTTGGGGTAAAGTAGGAACATGTTGGAAGTTAAGCAGTTATCTTAGGTTAGTTGTCTTTTTCTTACTCCCTTGTTATGGTCTCTCTGAAATGTTCTTTTATTGTATGTTTGTTTTCTTTTTAACTTTTTTTTCTCATACAGTTGATTTAAAAAAGAAGGGAAAGTTAAAAAAAAAAAAAAAGAAAAGAAAAACAAGGAAAAAAAAAAGATGTAGTGCCCCCTTGAGGAGCCTGTGGAGAATGCAGGGGTATTCGCCTAACCCACCTCGATGGTTGCTAACATGACCACAGACATAGGGGACTGGTGGTTTGATGGGTTGAGCCCTCTACCACAGGTTTTACCCTTGGGAAGACGGTTGCTGCAAAGGAGAGGCTAGGCCTCCCTATGGTTGTGCCTAAGAGCCTCCTCCCGAATGCCTCTTTGTTGCTCAGATGTGGCCCTGTCTCTCTAGCTAAGCCAACTTGAAAGGTGAAATCACTGCCCTCCCCCCTACGTGGGATCAGACACCCAGGGGAGTGAATCTCCCTGGCAACGTGGAATATGACTCCCGGGGAGGAATGTAGACCTGGCATCGTGGGACGGAGAACATCTTCTTGACCAAAAGGGGGATGTGAAAGGAAATGAAATAAGCTTCAGTGGCAGAGAGATTCCAAAAGGAGCCGAGAGGTCACTCTGGTGGGCACTCTTATGCACACTTTAGACAACCCTTTTTAGGTTCTAAAGAATTGGGTAGCTGGTGGTGGATACCTGAAACTATCAAACGACAACCCAGAACCCATGAATCTCGAAGACAGTTGTATAAAAATGTAGCTTATGAGGGGTGACAATGGGATTGGGAAAGCCATAAGGACCAAACTCCACTTTGTCTAGTTTATGGATGGATGAGTAGAAAAATAGGGGAAGGAAACAAACAGACAAAGGTACCCAGTGTTCTTTTTTACTTCAATTGCTCTTTTTCACTCCAATTATTATTCTTGTTATTTTTGTGTGTGTGCTAATGAAGGTGTCAGGGATTGATTTGGGTGATGAATGTACCACTATGTAATGGTACTGTAAACAATCGAAAGTACGATTTGTTTTGTATGACTGCGTAGTATGTGAATATATCTCAATAAAATGAAGATTAAAAAAAAAAAGTAAAAAAAAAAAATGTTTAAAGCATTTTCAAATTAACGACCTTTACTTTTAATTAAACTATCAATTAGATCTTCCAGAGCTGCATAAGATACAACAATTCCTTCTAATTACCCAAACTCAAAAACTATTTCCTTCTCCTTCACCCTTCAATGACCATCTCCCAACAAATCACTGTTTTCACTAAATTCTAGTTCACTTTCACCTTAAAAGGCCTCATTTCCTCTTCCTCTCCGTTCCAGGAAAATACTATCCTTAAGCTCCCATCCTTCATTCCTAGATTCCTGCAGTGAACTCTTGATAAACTGTCTTTAACATTCACCCTCCTATCTCTCAAAATCTATTTTACAGTACAACTGATTTCTCTATCTTCACTTTAAATGAAATCTCTGGTTTTCATTATCACCTTAGTATGTTCCCAAATAAGGGCTGGACAGTATGCACCATACTTTCCTACTTTCATAGCTTTGCTTATAACATCCCCTATTTTTTTTAATGTCTTCTTCCTATTCCATCTACCCTTGAGAAAACAGTTCAAATCTCAACTCTTTCACAAACCCTTTCTAAATGTATACAGCTTTCAATGATTTCTCCCATTTCTCTCATAAAATATTCAAAATCTCCATTAATGACTATTCAAAGACAAAACCTAAAATGTTAAGTTGATTTCAAAACAAAGAACAAGTAAACCACAATAATCAGTCAGGTAGATTAACTTACTCTCCTCCTTCTTCCAGATGATGTTTTAGGAAGATCGCTATCCTCCTTGGAATAAAATAAGAAAACCTTAAATGTTAGATTCACATTAGAACTATAATAATCTAATAAAAGGCATTTAAAAAAAAAAAAAAAAAGAAATATGCATTTAAGTCTCCTCCGTGTCTTTTCACAACTTGAGGACTCATTTGTTTTTATCGCTGAATAATATCCCATTGTATGGATCTGCCACAGTTTTCTATCCATTCACCTATGGAAGGGCATTGGGGTGGCTTCAAGTTTTGCACAGTTATAAATAAGCTTCTGTAAACATTCCTGTGCAGGTTTTTGCGTAGACATAAATTTTCAACCTTTTTGGGTAAATACCTTGGAGTGCAATTGCTGTATTGTATGGTAAACCTGTGTTTAGCTTTGTAAGAAATTGCTGTCCTGTCTTTCAGAGTGGCTGCACCATTTTCATAACCATCAGCAATGAATGAGAGTTCCTGTACCTGGTGTTGTCAGTGTTTTGGATTTTAGCCTTTCCAATAATTGTGGAACTCATATTTTTCATACGTTTTTTTGATTCATGTTTAGTTATGGGCTATCCTTGCAGGTGTTCTTAATCACTATATCCCAAGGACAAGAAGATTGGCTGGCACATAATTTTTGTTCAATAAATATATTTACTGACCAGGATATAAATCACTGAAGACTTTGGGTATTTTAGACTTTTAAAGTGGTGGCAGATATATTGTAGTGTTGAATTTAAAAATCACAAGGAACACAAGATAAATAATCATATTTCTTTTTTAAAATAAATAAAATAATTGGAAATAAATACACACTAAAATATTAACTGTTCTTCTGAAGTTATTTTATCTATGCTTTTTTCCTCCAGTGAACAGTTTTCTTTAAATCCAATACAAAACTTCGATGAGCTATACAACATAGAGCATGAGACAGTTACATGGTAATTTGCTGGAGGAGGAAGAGGGAGTGAAGATGAAGGAGGGAGAATATTAATGGTATAATGAAATTTCAAGTGTTTCTGCCCGATGGAAAAGCCATTTTCCTTCAAATTCCAATTAGGAACAGACTAATTACAAAGTCATCTTTTTGTTATAGAGCCAGGGGAAAAGTGACTGTACAGAGAACACAGACATGAGGCAAATTGATTAAGTTAGAAAGACAATCGGAAAATGAGGCAGTTAGATAAATAGAATCCACGGGACTTTACGCCAAAGCAGGAAGCCAGCATTTTGTGGAACGTGTTGGCAATAAGCAACACTTCCAAAGGATTTGGGTCTTATAGCCTGTATTTTACAGCACTTAAAGATCTACTTAAGTGGAAGGTTTTTCTTTCTGATCATTATGAGTTTTACAATAAGAACTTACCTTTCTAGCATGGACTTACTAAGGAAAAATAAAACAAGCATGTGGGGAATAGACTGTGATCAGCACAATTTGATCAACACAAAAAGAAAAATCCAGACAAGATGTCCAACTATTATCTGAATTACACATGTTGCGGGGTTCTCACAATTTTCCTAGAGAGCTTAGAATTTGGTCTTATGATCCAGGGAATAGCATTTGTGATTTTGTTACACACAGTAAATCTTCATACATGAAGAACCAAATCCAGCACTCATTCTATAGTGTGAGTTCAGTCACTTTCCATAAGTCCTTCTGTCCTTTCATAAGCTTGGCAAAACTGTCTGGTGATTTGTCCTTTAGGGTGAAAAAACTGATCCCCTCCAGCTTGGCCGCACAGAAAATGACTTGGCTTCCTGCCTCCTTCAACGTCTTTCTGCTGGATGCTTAATGACTTCACTTACTAAATCAGAGCAAGCAATTCATTTCCTGAGAGTTAATCTAGGGTAAGATGCCTTTCCTAAGGTGGGCAGCATTGTCGTGTGATGGGTGGAACAATTAGGAGATGGTGCTGGAGAAGTCACAGACACACACTCAGCGGCCATCTCCCAGCCCTCACCTACCCCCTGCCTCCTCTTCCACTGTGTGACTGTTTCATTCAGTTTCTATTCTACAACCTGGGGGAGATGTTATGTCTGATGGAAAGGTTGACCAGATCTCAAACCTGGAAACTGGGAACAGGCAGCCCCAGATGCTCATCGAGGCAGGAATTCTCAATGGCTGGTGCCCCTCCCTCCAGGGTGGATGAATACCACACTCAACCAGTATGGATTTGTCTGTCTTCTTGGACGCAAAACAGGGCCGGTGGAGCTGCCACCTACTGACCTCAACCTGAGAAATTCAGCCACCCTGGGAGACCAGCCATGATGGAATCTCTTCCCCCTGATCTTTCAGACCCTTCACGCTGTGTAAGTAGTAAAGCGCTCATTTGCTGAAAATTCCTGCTGTGCTTTGCGCCTGTGTTCCCACGATGAACTGTGTAGCAATTCTCCCCACAGAGGTGGGTTCGAGTCAGGTCTATTCACAACTAGACCAGCACATTCACTAGGTGGGCTTGTCTCTTCATCTATTTGGAGTGGTTTTGACACCACAGTCTTAGTGATCTCACTGGAATCTAACTGTGCAGCTGAGTCCCGGTATGCACTTGGCAGAGACTAGTCAAAGGGTTAGAGTTGGTTTTTAGGGTCTAGGGCTTCATATGATGGAAGTATGAACTGAGAATCTGGAAACACAAGGAGCACAGGATGGGATCAAACCATGCCTAAGAGAGTCTGAGGGTTAAACTGGAAACGTTAGATACACAAAGCACAAACACATGTCTGGGAGAGGGAGCCAAAACAGAAAGTCAGAAAATGAGTAAATTCTGAAATGGACACTCATTAAGGCACACTGTGGGGACAAGAGTTTGAGACATTTTCCTTAAACTGGGCTGGATACTGAAAGTTCTCCCTACTTAGTTTCTGACCTCATGGGAAGAGGTATGCCTCCAATATTTTAGTATACAACTTAGAAGGAAGCAGAACTCAATGAAAAGTATAATTTGAATTCATTCCCAACTCCAATCAAGTATGAGAGAACTGATTGATAAGTATGCATCTACAAAACTAAAAAGACAAGAATAAATTTAAAAAAATCTTTAAAATCTATCAACACAACCAGTCATCTCTAGAAAATAAATGATCCAGCATTTGCATGCAAATATGATGATACAATCTGAGAAACTCCAACAAGTATCCAGAAGGTCTTCAGCATTGTTTTGAAATATTTTCTGCCCCAGACTCCAGATTATGTGATGACCAGAAGGTCAGCTGATCCCAGAAAGTAGTACAAAGTTCAGTTGAATACAAAGTGTTAAAGCCATCCCCCAGCTTGAATTTGCAAAAACTCTAACTGACCATTGTCTTCTTGACGGACAGCCCCAAACTGGAATAAAATGTCAGGATAATCTGTGTATAACAATGGACCAACTACTCAAACCAGGGGAAAGGAATGTTTCAAGCTTGAGAATAGCAAAAAAAAGAAGAAGAAAGATAAAAGCAATTGTGATTGATTTTCATAATTGCATTTTCCATAAGTCATAGAGTTTATAGGCTACCCCTAATCTCAAATATTCTGTATATTGAGCTCACAAGTCGTGGACGTAGCCTCAAAACTTTAGAATCTCTATAACATTGCACATATAGCCACTTATACCAGCAAAAGTACAAAAATATATGTTTTTTTCAGACCCCGTGAGTAGTGGTTTGGATGTGCAAGTACCCCAGAAAAATATGTTCCTTAAATCTAATGCATTCCAATGGATGTGAGCCCAATGTAAGTAGGACCTTTTGATGAGATTGCTTCAGTTAAGGTGTGGCCCACATCAGTCAGGATGGGTCTTAATCCTATTACTGGAGCCCTTTATAAAAGAATGAAATTCAGACAGAGAGAAAGTCACAGAGGGAGCAGCCAGGAGCTGAACATCAACAGAGACTGAAGAGAAGGGAGAGACCAGGAGACGCTGCCATGTACTTGCCGTGTGACAAGTTAAGAAACAAGGATCACTGACAGTCAGCCCCAGAATGCCAGTCTTTGGGGAGAAACCATTGCCTTGATGATGTCTTGATTTGGGCCTCTATCTTAGCCTCAAAACCATAAGCCAATATATTTTCATTGTTTAGCTCAATTCATGTCATGGTATTTGCTTGAGAAGCCAAGGAAACAAAAACACTGTATCTTTCTACATAGTCCCTTTCCCATTCCTTCTGGGCACAATTACAAATTTTCACCCCTCTAAAAGACCCGTATTCCACCCCTATTCCAAATCTCTCAAGAGATCACTCCACTCTCTGCACCACAGTCCAAATGGAAGACCTAGGGAAAAATTCCTCAATGCCTTCACATGCCTAAAACCTTAACTATGTTTATACCCAACCCTGAATCAGGTTTTTAATGGAGGAGGACACTGGTCTGCATCTCCTTTTTCTAAGGCTGATCCATCCTCCATGCCCTCCTGTCTCTTCTCTTGACCTTCTACGTAATATTTATATGTATTGTTGCCTCCTTCTTATACTCTCATCCCATGATTTCCAAGCCACCATTTTCTCTGATTTTTCAATATCCCATTATAGCCATTTTCTCTTAGTTTTCTTCATGGGATCTTTTTCCTCTGCCCCCTTGGATGGCCTCTTTCCCATCATTCTGGTGTCAACCTTCTTTCCTCCCTCTGTACATCCATCTTCCCCATGATTTCATCATAACTAAGCTTCAAACATCCCTTGTTTTCCAGAAACTCCCACATCTGTATTTCCAGCCCTAACTTCTACGGCTGTAAAGGGAAAACCAAACACAGGTAGTCACTGGCTCACTGGCCACTTTCACCTTCAAGCCCCTCAAACCAACCTATCAAAAATGTTTTCTTTTTTCTCTAAGAGGGTCTTTCTCCTACTTCCTCCGTCTTTGTTAATGGCACTACCAGAAGCAACTTGAAGTGGATGCATTAGCATGCACTCATGAGATATTTTATCTTTAAGAAAGAAATGCATATTTACATGTAATTCCCTACCCTGTTCAATAAAATGTCCTAGTATCAATGGCCAATCCAGGAGCAATAGATATCAGTAAACCACATCTTGCTGTATTTTGGAGATTAGGTATGGTTTAAGGAGATGTGTATTGGGTGCTAGCTTGACAAAGGGTGGACTGTGATGGTTAATTTTATGTATCAACTTGGTAGGATATGGTGTCCAGTTGTTTGTTCAAACACTGACTTAGGTGTTGTTGCAGAGGTATTTTGTAGACGGGATTAGTATTTACAATCAGTTAACTTCAAGTAAAGGAAATTATCCTCAGTAATGTGGGTGGGTCTTTTTAGATTTGGTGTGCTACTCTAAATCTAAGTCCATTTGCCAAGCAACTAACAGAAAATCTGTTACTTTTGAGTGGGGACTGGAAGGGAAGGCTCTGAAACAGTTCCAGGATGCTGTACAAGCTGCTCTGCCACTTGAGCCAAAAGATCCAGCAGATCCAATGGTTCTGGAAGTGTCAGTGACCAATAGAGATGCTGTCTGGAGCCGTTGGCACACCCCTATAGGAGAATCATAGCAAAAACCTGTAGGATTTTGGAGCCAAGCCTTGCCATTCTCTGCAGATAATTACTATCATTTTGAGTAAATGTTTTTGGCCTGCTACTGGGCCTTGGTAGAGATTGAATGCTTAACCATGGGCCACCAAGTTACCATGAGACAGGAGTTGCCTATCATGAGCTGGGTGTTGACTCACCCACCAAGCCACAAAGTTGAGCATGCACAGCAGCACTCCATCATAAAACAAGAATGGAATATATGAGATAGGGCTCAAGCAGGCCCTGAAGCTACAAGAAAGTTACAGGACAAAGTGGCCCAAAAGCTGCATTACCTCCTCTCTCCTAGCCCACACCTAGGGCCTCTCGGGGAGTTCATATATGCTATCAAGAATATGTGGGTAATTCCAATAACTCAAAAACAAAAGGAAAAGAAGTACATTAAAAAGGTGAGCAAAAAATAAAAATGGCTAATTGAGGAAAGGAACAGCCTAAATGGTTAATAAGTTTATGAAGAGGGCTCAGATTCTTTAATGCCAATTTAAGTAACAACAAAATACCACTTTATGACAAGTATTAGAGAAGATGTGGTTAAACAGGAACCCTTGCCCCTTGCACACCACTGGTGGGATTGTAAGGTGGTATGGCCACTCTGGAAAGCAGAGGGTTATACTTGGAGTATTTCAGTGCGCATTTGCCGCATTACTCAGTTTTCGAGTTTGCTAAAGCTGCCATTAAGCAAAATACCAGAAATGGGTTGGCTTTTTATAAAGGGGATTTATTAGGTTACAAATTTACAATTCTAAGGCCATAAAAGTGTCCAAACTAAGGCATCAACAACAGGATACCTTCACTGAAGAAAGGCCGATGGCATCTGGAACACCTCTGTCAACTGGGAAGGCACATGGCTGGCATCTGCTGGTCCTTTGCTCCCAGGTTCTGGTTTCAAAACAGCTTTCTCCAAAATGTTTCTGGGCTTCTGTCTCTCTTAGCTTCTCACCCTCAGCTCCTGTGCATCTTTGCTTGTTCTCCCAGGACATTTCTCTAAGCATCTGGGCATCCTCTCTTAGCTTCTCTGGGGCAAACTGTGGCTTCATCTCTTAGCATAGCTTCTCCAAACATCTTTCTGTCTGCATCTCCAAGCATCTGGGGTTGTGTTGGCCCCTGAACTCTCTTAAGGACTCCAGTAAACTAATCAAGACCCACCTTGAATGGGCAGGGTCACACCTCCATGGAAATAATCTAATCAAAAGGTCCCAATCACAATAAGTCTGCATCCACAAGACTGGATTAAAAGAATATGGCCTTCACTGGGGTGCATAACAGTTTCAAACCAGCACACCAGCTATCAGCTCCCTGTCACACAGGAACTCTCACAGACATCACATGAGAAGGTTCTTCATGGCTCTCTAAGGTGATGGGACTGGGAGGACACCTAAGTTGCCATTTCATTTGAGGTGGAGGGAAGGAGAAAAGGAAAGAGAGGTCCATGTGTACTGACATTGAGATGTGGCCCTGAGGAAACCAAGGCTCCTGGGGTGCCCCTGATGGACACCTGTGGTCCAGACCCAGTCCTTCCAGGCACCTGTCAGACCACTTCAATCCAGAGGTGGTGGGACATTGTCAAACAGTGTCCAGAGGAAAGGCATTAGCATAATGAGGATATTTGCAACCTTGTTGGAGTTCAACAGTTTAAATGCTGCAAACAACCTAGAGAAAAGATTTTAAAGGAGACACACTATCACAAAAATAGAGATATTATGTTTACTATCTGTGTCTCCAAGTATAGTAGCAGTGAGGTACAAGGGAACTTTTTAGCTCAGCATCAGAGAGGGTTGTCTGAAAATTAGAGATATTGAACAGGGAAAAGAAAATCCCCCAGATTCCAGCTGATTGCTTGAAACCCTGGAAAAGGGTCCAGAGCAAGTCTACAGCAGAGGTGGAGGCTGGACTTCATGCTTCTAAAGGAGTGTTTCCAAAATAGTTGACTACAGGGCAATGCTTGATTACATGACAATTTGATTTCATTGGCATTTCATGGCAATGAACGGACAACACACCATATGTAGGCCAAGAAGTAGAAGGACTGCTCAGAATGGATACTTAACACGGCCAGATGAATGAGTGGCTGCTAGAAATCAGTGACATTTTGTTGATTCATAGGCTATTTTAGTTAAGTATAATAAGAAGCATGTGTTACGATTCTGAGGCACAGTATATGGCATAATCTAAATTCAATGCTTGATTAGTCAATGTGGCACATACCTCAGCATCACGTTTCTTGAATTTTTCCCCCTCTTGAGACACCTGTGGTCATCTCCTGGTACATATACATCCCCTTGAAAATGGTTTGGGAAATATGAGTGTCTCTTCTCATAGAAAACTGAGGAACATGTCCATTCAATACCCATGGAATGCTGCCTCAGACTCCCGTGTGCGGCAATTTTTGAAGCCAGAAGAGACTGAGTTTGAATTTTGCCTTTGCCACATGCTCATTAGATAATCTTGGGCTGATTCCTACCCTACTACACCTCGGTCTTCTCATCTGTACAATGGAATAATAACAGACACTCATCAGAACTCTTCTCTGAGCAATTAAATGAGCTAAAATTTGTAAAGACCTTAGACTGTGATAATGGTATTCAGTAAAGAACAGCTCTTCTTATGCAACCTTCCAAGTCTCCTGATTTTTCTCCAATTTTTCTAGACAGAATAGGAGTCAGCAAACTTTTTTCTGTAATGGGTCAGAGAGTAAACCTTTTAGGCTTTGTGGCCCCTACAGTCTCTGTTGCAAGTACTTGACTCTGCCCTGGTAGCATGAAAGGAATGGGCATGGCTGTGTTCCAATAAAATTTTTTGATTTTCTTCCTAAAATGCAAAACTGATCATGACATACTCCCTCAAACTCTCCAGGGATCCTCTTGTCTTTAAGACAACGTCTGAGCAGAGGCCCTCCATAATCTCCCCTCCATCTCACCAGCCTTACTTTCTGCCACACCCTCCCAGGCACCTGTAGCCACACGCCCCAGAATCCTGCTGGAAGAGCCAGGGCCACAGATGGGAAGCACGGGGTGTGAAACAGAGTCCCTCTGGAGAGTATTAATTCATTCTCAAGCTCGAAGCCCTGTTGCAAGCTTTGAGTAGACTGCGTTTCCTCAAATATTAAACAAGCCTACGTGACTGTACTCCTCTCTGATCTTGTCCTCATTTTTCCTCAATAGGTCCAACATCCATTTCTCATCATGTGTTCCGGGTGTTGGCAAAGGCCATCAGCGTCCATCTCACAAGAACGTCCCCATCAACACCTCCTCGCCTCCACCCTCCACATCCAGTGCAGTCCCGAATCCTGGTGGCTGTGCTGCTTAGATATGTGGAAACTTTTCACATTTTGGCATATTATTAAAATGACAATTCTTGTAGGACATATTGGGGGAAACCAGAAAGGACATGATGGCCTCAAGCTGGAGCTCGTAGGAAAAACTCATTACAATTTCTTAATAGAAATGATTAGAATAAGAAAAATGAAAGTATTAAGGGAGAATTAATCTTTAACTCATATTAAACGCCAAAACAAAAACTTTTTGAACATTTTAATAGGAAACTTCAGCATCCTTCTAAGATTATAACAGACCTCAGATGAATAAATGGACTATCAGGACTTTTGTTTGCAATGGTCATATGCAATACCTACCATGACATTTTTTTAAATGCAGTTTTATTGAGATATATTCACATACCATACAATCATCCAAAGTGTACAACCAGCTGTTCACAGTACCATCATACAACTGTGCATTCAACATCACAATTAATTTTTTGAACATTTTCATTACTCCAAGAAATAGAAATAAAAATAAAAGTACAAAGAACACCCAAAACATCTCATACTCCTTTTCCCCCTTATTATTCATTTACTTTTTGTCCTCCTTTTTGCTACTCATCTATCCATACACTAAATAAAAGGAGTGTGAGCCACGAGGTTTTCACAATCACACAGTCATACCATGTAAGCTATTTACTATATACTAAATATTATATATATATACTATATAGTTATATGATTGTCTTTAAGAATCAAGCATACTGAATTGCAGTTCAACAGTTTCAGGTATTTCTTTCTAGCTATTCTAATACACTGAAAACTAAAAAGGGATATCTATAAAATGACTTCTCAACTCCATTCAAAATCTCTCAGCCAGTGAAACTTTATTTCGTTTCATTTCGTATCACACTTTTGGTCAAGAAGATGTTCTCAATCCCACAATTCTGGGCCCAGATTCAACCCCCAGGAGTCATATACTATATTGCCAAGGAGATTTACACCCCTGGAAGTCATGTCCCATGTAGTGGGGAGGGCAGTGAGTTCACCTGCAGTGATGGCTTGGAGAGAGGCCACATCTGAGCAACAAAAAAGGTTCTCTGGAGGAAACTCTTAGGCACAATTATAAGTAGGCTCAGCCTCTCCTTTGCAGTAACAAGCTTCATAAGGGCAAGCCCCGAGACTGAGGACTTGGCCTACTACAATGGTAGTCCCCAGTGCATGCGAGAATATCAGGAATTCCTCAACTGGGGAAGTTTAATATTTCCCATTTTTCCCCAGTCCCTCAAAGGGGCTCTGCAAATACATTTTTATTCTCTGCCCAAATTACTCTGGGATGTATCGGAGCTTCATGCTAACCTGTACAAACCAACCAGATCTCACCCCCTATTGAAGGTTCCACTAGCATGACATTTTAATGGGGATCATTTCAAATTATTGAGAGACCCTGCTGACAGAGTCATTTTTCTTGTCACACAAGTAAGGAGTAAATAAAATAAAACCATTTTTACAACCAATTAAAAATGGCTGTAAATTTTTCAACAATCATTGAAAATTAGATTTAAATAATAAAGAAGCTTTCTCCTTGACTTTTATTTTTAAAACGTAATGTTGAAAACTCCTGTAAAAAAAAACAGTGAATGTATTTTTAATCCAAATTCACATTTTTTAGTTAAATAACTCAACACAATGATGAAACTCAAAGTCAAAGGCACTCTGTTGCCTGGAAGCCACTAAAATGGCCCATCAGCTGGAAATGGTAAGAAATGTCTACTAGTAGTGCAGGTCATTGCCAGAAGTTGTTCCCTCCAGGCTCCCTTTCAGGGCCCCCAAACCACATACCCAGGGGCAGATAGCCATAATGTGCTCCTTGGGCACTTGTAGCAAAATTCATGTGGAAGTGTCCCTCTTTAGCAATGTTTGTCATGGCACATTGGAGCAGCAAGTACCAGTAGTTACTGATGGTGTCCACCACCACACAAACAATTCCCTTAAGACTCCTCTGGGAAGCCAAAGATGAGGTTACTTGGCCCAGAGGCTTTGAGTCCTGGGACTCAAGCCTCCCCAGTCCCTGCCCAGCCTTCCGTGGGCTGCAGCAATGGGTCACCCATTTGCTGGGATACCCATAGGACATTCTTGCTGGACTTTTGCATCACCCTTCTCACTGCTTTCCCCCATCTGCTCTTGCCACCCTTCCAGACACTCCCAACCCACCCCACATGTGGCCAAAGTGAGTTTTATTTGAAAAATCTAAGTAGGTGACTCCCTGTTGAAAGCCCTTGATGAGTTTCACATCTCCCTTAACTAAACTTGAGTACCCTTGACTCAGTCTGCTTTGTCTGATGGAGGTCAACTCCTACAGTATCTTTCCATGCTTCGTGCATCCTTGTTCTCTGCATTCTGGTCACACTGGCCTTTGTTCGGTTCCTTAGATCACCAGTCTCCCTCCCATCACTGAATTTACCCATGCAGGTCTTTCCATTTGCACCATCCCACTCTCTACCTTGGGCAAAGTAATGCCTCCTCTTTCTTCCATTCTCAGCTTCATCCTAATTCCCCAAGGAAAACCTCCTTGACCTCCAGGACAGAGTCAGACTCTTCTTAGCATCCTTCACAATACTTGAGGCAGCTGTAGTTTTGCACTCGTATTGGGGCTATTTGGTTAACATCCATCTCTCTCACTAGACTCTAAGTCCATGAGGGCAGATGTGGTGTCCGTTCCTCTCTTCTCACCCTTTAGTCCTCAGTGCCTAGCAGAGAACCTGGCACCACGTGATTTTTAAAATACATGTTGAATAAATTAAAGAAGTAAACAATAATTTTCCTAGATGACATGTAAATTATGTCATTTTTACCATTGTCTGGTCTGTTAACCCCAACCTGGGGAAAGACCCAAGAAATATTTTAGATATCAAGACCTAGACACATCTGAATCTATCTAGAAAATTATCAGGGTGGGTTAATAAGCCAGGAGCCATGGTGGGGATGGGACAGGGGGTTGTTGAACAAAGGCTATTGAAGACAAATATTTGAATTTGGAGCAAAGGGTCTTACTGGCTGACTTGCAATGTCCTGTAAGGCCTCTATGTTTTTTGTTATGGGATGTGGATTATTACTAAGGTGATGAGAAAGGAGATGAATTAGAAAAATACTACAGTCTTGTCATGGGAGAAGGGAATTTTCTCTTATAAAAGGCTTAGTCAAAGTACATCCTTTTGAGTTTAATTTATATCTAACCCACTCCAATGGGTGCGAGCATATATTGTGATGTGAATAAAACTTGAAAGAGATTATGAGGCAGACATGTCTCCTGCTTGTCTGTATTGCCCCAGCACCCAAAGCACCTACAGTTGCAACTTACTGTGATAGGTTGTGGGAAGAGAGGAGAAGGAAAGGCAGGATTGCACTGATGGCAGTAACTTTAAGGTACAAATTATATAAAAACTTAAACTAAACTGAGTGACAGAAGACTGGACTGGTCTTGACTCATCCAGGAACAAGCTTTGAGCTTTTCAACTTTGGGCAAACCGCTTCACCCTTCCATCCAGCTCTAATACTTCATCAATTTATGATTGTTATCCCATAATATTTATATTGATAGGTCAAAACATCACACTGATTTCCTGAGAAAGCTCCAAATAGTGACACAAAGGCATTGCAAAGGGACAGGACATCAAAGGATGAGAAATTGCAGAAAGTCACACTCAAAGATGGGTGCCATGCAAACTGCAATAATAAAACTCTATCTGACCACTCGACTCTCTAAAATGAGAGGTGAGTCATATCTGTGAGGACACTGAGCCGTTCAGGAAAGATCAGTGTGGCCATTTGACCTCGGTTCTGCTTAAAGGCTAAGCTCATCGAAGAGTCCAAAGAACAAAGCCAGAGCTATCAAGGGAGTTGGAGAAGTTTATTTTTCCACAGAACAAGTGGTTTTCTTAACCTGAGGTGTTGAAATTTCATGAGAGGCTATATTTCTGTTATTTCCCTCAACAGTAACTCAGTCCAGAACTCTTGAGAAAGAGAAAACTCTCAATGGATCCCCAGCCTATTCCAATGTATTAAAAATGTGAATTATCTTGTGTTGATTAGAACTATTCTAGATACAACATTCTCGCATGGTCAGTCAGATGCCCTACAATTTCTGTCATAGTGTGACAGACAGAAATCCCCTGGAAGGCATTCTATCATATATATTTATATCCAGATATATTTATATCCAGAGGATAATGACCTAACAAGCAATAACTGAATGCACTTATTACAAGAGGAAATGCATCTGCTTACCTGACACAAACAAGGCCTTGAAGAAATGAAACTAAATACATTTTTTAGTCCATACAGTGTGCCAAGCAAATGGTGCTAGGTGCTTTACATATGTTATCTAATTTAATACTCATAATAACCCAGTGAGGTAAGGACTATAATTTTCATTTCATATGGGAAGAAGCAGAGGCTTGGAGAACACCCAATTAGCACAGGCTACACTTGGGATCTTAGTCACCATGCAAATACGTGCCTTCGGCTTCCAGCAGAACTGGAAGAACACAGATCAAATCAATCCAATTTCATTACTTGGGGGAAGGAAAGAGCCAGGTGCCATCATTCATTTATCAATTCATTCAACAAAACTTTAGTGCATCCCTAATAAATCAGTGATTCTTGAATGGTGATGTACATGTGAATCACCTGGGGAAGCTGTTACACTGCAGAGGCTGATTCACCCAGTCTGGATTTGGGGCCTGATTATTTACATTTTAACAAGCTCCCAGGTGATACTGATGTTGCTAGTCTATGGACCATCATTTGAATAGTAAGATGCTCAATGGCCAGACCTGTGCTAAGCCAGAGAAATACAAAATTATGCAATACCTGGTCCCTGAGCTTAAAGCACTTACAAGGATAGTAGAAGAAGGCAGAGAAGACAAGCATATCCACCAAAATGCCATAGACTCTGCAGGGGAACCCTAAATCTTCTGGGGTTAGGGAAGAAGAGAAGATTTCATTAAGGAGGTGTTTAAACTCAGCTGTGAGAAAAACGGAGTTGTTTACTCATGGGGAGACAAGGGTACAAAGTGCATTCTGAGCAGAAGGAACAGGATGAGCCAAGGCAGAGAGGGGTACATGCTCTTGAGGATGCTGGGAAACGCAGATGAGAATTTGCCAAGAGCCTGCTACGTGAGCACCAGTTAATCTATGGTAATGCTTACGAGAACCTTAAGGTAGACACTATTATCTCCATTAACAGGAAACATAATTTATTTGTTCATGGTCACTAATGTGGATTTAATTGTGCCCCCCAGAAAGACATGTTCAAGCCCTAACCCCAGTCCTGTAAATGTGAACTTATTTTTGTAAATAGGTCTTTGAAGAAGTTATTAGTTAAGAAGAGGCTGAAGTGGATTAGGGTGGGTCTGAGTCCAACAGGACTGGTGTCCCTAGAAGGGGCAGAAATTTGGACACAGGCCTAAAGCCAGAGTTAGAAAAAGAAATGCCACATGTCAGAGGCAGAGCTTGAGTTGTGCGGCCACAAGCCAAGGAACACCGGAAGCCAGTGGAGAGGCATGGAATGGATTTGATTGCAGACTTCCAGCCTCCAGAACCATGAGGCAATGCCTTTCTGTTGACTAAGCCAAATAGTCTATGGACCTTCATTACAGTGAGCCCTGACAAATGAGCATGGTCACACGTAGGAAATATGAGAAGAATCGAATGCAAAGATCTCCATCCTCAAGGAACTCAGAGACTTGTCTTTGTTTTAATTGTAGACTTGACATTTTCTTTTGTAAGGTGAGGACTTTGAAAAAACATTTACTGTTTCAGTATCAAAAATTTAGGAAGGACATATCTATGAATAAAGGAAAACGGTCAATAATAGTACATCAACATTTTCTCTGAGGACTAGAGAAAACTTCACCCTGGAATGACATCAGAATTCCTAGAGAAGGAGCTTGAGGGAGTGAGTGAGAGAGAAAGTGAGGTCACTGATGGGCGAGGCAGACAGACCTTATCTTCTGCACTTAGGGGCTGAGATTTTACCCTGTGGCGAAAGGACTTTGGTGAGCAGAGATGTGTATATTCAGTTCAAAGTTGAGAAATGTCGACCAAAAATGATAGATGAGTAAACTTTCTTGTAGTTATTAGCAGGCAGACCAACTATTGTTAAGGTTCCTCCTAGATGGAGTTAGTAAAACCATATCATGTGCTTTTAAAAGAGAGTTTGCCTAGATTTTTATATGACAGAAGGTCGTATGTGTAGTTCATGCAAAAGGGGCATGAGATTATTTAAGATCACATTCAATAGGAAGAGGGGTTAACACTGGCTTCTGGTTCCTGCATAGAGATAATAAGCTCATTGTCATCTATCTCTCCCACCAACTAGAACTAAAATCTCTGGACAAAATACAAAAGGCAACTGTTCTGGGTTGCTAATGCTGCCATTATACAAAATACCAGAAATGTATTGGCTTTTATAAAGGGGGTTTGTTTGTTTACAGATTTACCCTTCTACAGCCATAAAAGTGTCCAAACCAAGGCCTAAACATGAGTATATCTTCACTGGAGAAAGGCCATTGGTGTCTCGAAAACCTCTGTTAGCTGAGAAGGCATGTGGCTGGCATCTGCTTGCTCCCAGGTTGCATTTCAAAATGGTGCCCTCCAAAATGTCTCTAGGCTTAGCTTCTTGGGGCAAACTCTGGGCTAGTATCACCAACTCATCAGCAAAAGTCTGCTTTCAATGGCTGTCTCCGAAATGTCCTAAGCTGCAGCAGCACTGAGCTCCTTCTGT
The DNA here is from genome assembly GCF_015220235.1 of Choloepus didactylus. Taxonomy (NCBI): domain Eukaryota; kingdom Metazoa; phylum Chordata; class Mammalia; order Pilosa; family Megalonychidae; genus Choloepus; species Choloepus didactylus. Next base: position 161,467,987 of record NC_051311.1, on the reverse strand, counting down.
CTTAGCTCTTATAGGGCTTCAGTGATTAAATCAAGACCCACACTGAATGGAAGTAATCTAATCAAAGGTATTACCCACAGTTGGGTGGGTCACACCTCCATGGAAAAAACCTAATCCAAAGATTCCAACCTAATCAACACTAACACATCTGACCCCACAAGACTGCATTAAAGAAAATGGTGTTTTAGGGTACATAATACATCCAAAGTGGCACAGCAACTAACTGCAGATTCTGTAAAGTAATAGCAAACGGATTCTGAAAGGAAGTCCTTGAAAAATGACCAACATAGTGATGGTTTTTCTCCTAAGTTTATTCCTTCTTTGCCTCCCTGCTTTGATTTGAGGGCAGACCAAAGTAGAAAACTGTGTAATAGTTGCAGTAAGTAAAAACTCTTAAAAAAGACCACCTTTCTAGCCAGAAGACTGAGATAAAAAGTTCCTGCAAGTTTTAGAGTGTGGATGAATCCTTGTTTTCTTTCTCTCATTCTTTCTCTCCTAGTTGTGCCTCAAAGCCAGACATAGTTGTGGACTACACTACCACAATGGCAGAAACATTAAAATCACCTAAAGTTCTGACAGATGCACCCATCTCTCTGGATAGAGGAATCTGTAAAAGAGGTCCCTATTGTACAAAGGGGTATGGGAGCATCCCCAATTTCTCTCTTTTGCCCCAAGTGTGAAACTAAGGGGAGCAGAACTGTATGAGAAAGCAGGAGCTTAAAACTCTGGAAGAACCCTATTTTTCTGCTCAGAGGAATTTAGACTATGGTACCTGGAATCCAGAGAACATAGGGAAAATCTCTGAGAGGAGAGAGCTGGAACACTGCAACCCTAATTCTACTATAAACCAACTCAACTGCTGGCCTTGGCCCCAACCTATGCACGTGCAAAAACAGCCAAAGAAGAAAAGCAAGGCTTTGAGAACTAAACTGTGATAGAAACCACCACCCCCAAGTCTCAGGCCAACCATGAGTGATACATGAGAGCCACAGACCCAAACAGCATAGAAGAGATTTTGAAATCTGTGCTAACAGTGGAACCATCACTTACAGAAGGTGAGAAAGAACTGGTAGTGGGTACTTTACCAGTTTGACTTTGCTAAAACCCAAAATGTCAACATTCTGCAGAGTAAGCTAATGGGACCCGGAGTCCAACAACATAATATTCACATTGTCAAGGATACAATCCAAAATTACTTACACCAAAATAAGGAAAATCTGACCAATTATCAAGAGAAAAGATAATCAATAGGTTCAATGCCCCAATGATCCACATGTTAGAAATATCAACGATTATCTTCATAATCCATGGGATTACAAGTGCACATACTTGAAACAAACTCACAGCAAAGAAATAGAAACTATATAAAAAAGAACTAAATGAAACAGACTCCTGGGGAAGATATCAGAGTAGAGACTCAATTTTTCCTCCAAAACTATGAAACAGGCAGGAACTATTTATTTTGAAATTCCAGAGGCCAGAAGAACACTGTACAGCATCCGAGGAAGGGCAGGAGGAAGAGGCTGACAAATTACGCTAAAGAACTGTAAATTGATCTCTCCACATAGCAGCTACCAGTCCCCATGCCCCACTCTCATGGCAGGCTACCACAGGGTCCAGTCCCTGGCTAGCAGCTGGTGAAGAAGGGAAAACAAAAATCATCTTCCCCAAGAACCAGGATGTGCATGGCCCGTCACTGACCACAGCTTTTGATTAGCGAATTCAGATCGCTGGGTCCTGGCTCTGAGGGCAGCCATGGTTTCAACCCTCCCCAGACAGGGGCAGAGGTGGTAGAGATCTAAAGATGCACTGCTTCCTCGGGGCTGCAGGGGGAAGTTAGCTGAAGGGCTGCATTTGCCGGGCAGGCCAGGAAATTTCAGCTTGGGGAGACATCAGAGAAGTTTTTGGTGCCCTTCCTGACCCCCTCCATGGGGCATGTTGGAGCCGGTCTGCTCCCCCTTCAGGTGTCTCTGGCCTGTTTTGTCTCGAAAAACCAAATTGGGAAAGTCCTCTCTGGGATGACCCTTGTCCCAGAACTTGCCCTCCAGGCAAAAGTAACCAGAGGCAATGAAAGGAGTGTAAAAGACTATAGAGGCAGACAATTAGGACAAAGGCCTGTCTTTTTATTTTTTTATTTTTATTTTTTTCCAGATACTGGGGAGAGGATGGTTTGTCCCTTGGGAAACAGAGCAGACAACCAAACTCCTGTAAACAGGGGAACTCCAAAACAACTTACAAGCAAAAGCCCAGGACAAGACAGAGGCCCAGTAAGGCATGGAAATCAGTGCACACTGCATTCAGCTTGGACAGACCTTCCTGATAGGAGGCTGAAGCTCAAGAAAATCTCTGTCTTAACACCAGCTGGTTATGAAACCAAGAAACAATCATCCCAGGGAGTAAATCCCAGAGTTAACATTCTAAACTATTAAAATGTACAGTATGTAACAAAAGAGTAAAAGACAAACAAAGAAATAGGAAATTATGGCTCCTCCAAAAGAAGAGGATGAAAATACAGAGAACACCAATAAAGAAGATGAGAATGTGGGCATACTGAACAAAGCCTTTAAAAAAAATGATCTTAAAAATGCTTATGGAAATAAAACAAAGTACGGAGAAAGAGCTACAGGATATCAGGAAAACAATGAATGAACAATATGAGAGTCTAAATAAAGAGATAGGAATTTTAAAAAGGAACCAAAAAGAACTACTGGAGTTGAAGACCACAATCACTGAAATGAAAAAATGCCCAGGAGGGTTTCAAGAGCAGATTGGATCTGGAAGAAGAAAGACTCAGTGAACTTGAAGACATGACACTTGAAATGAGTCATGCTGAGGAGCAGAAGGAAAAAAACAAATGCAATATTAAAAATGAAAATAGCCTAAGACAGCTATAGGACACCATCAAGAGCGCCCATATGCATTATGGGAGTCCCAAAAGGAGAAGAAAAAGAGAAAGGGCTGAAGGAATGATCAAGGAAATAATGACAGAGAACTCCACAAACTTAGCAAAAGATGTGACTATACACAACCAAGAAGCCCAGAGAACACCAAACAGGATAAACATGAATAAAAATATGCCCTGCCATATACTGATTACACTACCAAATGCAAAGGACAAGGAGAGAGTTCTGAAAGCTGAAAGAGAAAAGCAATGTGTTACATACATGGGAATCCCAATAAGTTTGAGTTCCAATTTCTCATCAGAAACCACAGAGGCAATTAGGTAGTGGGTTGAAATACTTAAAGTGCTGCAGGAAAACTACTGCCAGCCAAGAATGTTATATCCAGTGAGACTCTCTTTCAGAAATAAGGGAGTGATTAAGACAGTCTCAGATAAACAAATGCTGAGGGATTTCATCACCACTAGACCTGCCCTACGAGCAATAATAAAGGGATTTCTTCAGACTGAAGTGAAAGGACACTGGAGAGTGGTTCAAAGCAGCATAAATAAAGACCTGTGGTAAAGGTAACCATCTGGGTAATTATAAATACCAGTTTTACTGTATTGTATTGTTTGGTATGTAACTCCATTTTTTACTTTCTACAGGTGCTAAAATGCAAATGCATAGAGTAATGATAAACAAATGTTTTTGGACATGCAGTGTGCAAAGATATAAGTGGTAACAAGTACAAAAAAATGGTAATGGTAATGTGCCTGCTATTGAAGTTAAGTTGGTATCAGACCAATTATTATATAATTATATATTTAGAATGTTAAATTTTAACCCATGGTACCTCAAGGAAAACTGATGAAAAACATATCCAGATAGAAATGAGAAGGCACTCAATATGGTACAACACAAGGAAGCAAATAAATAGAAAAATAGGCTTTAATAGAAGTTAGAGACAAAAAAAAAAAAGTATAAGAATTACAAAGCCTAATTAGAAAAATGACAGAAGACCTATAGTATCAGTAGTGACTTTAAACTGTTTGTCTGGATTAAACTCTCCCGTCAAAAGGAACAGATTGGAAGAATGGATGAAAAAAAGTATGACCCAACTATATTCTATCTGCAAGAGATGCACCTTAAAGTAAAAAATACAAGCAGGTTTGACAGTGAAGGGATGGAAAAAATATATCATGCAAGTAGTAACCAAGAGAAAGCTGAGGTGGCTATACTAAAATCAGATATGAGATACCTTAAGTCAAATCAGTTATGAGGGACAAAGGTGTTCATTACATACTGATACAGGAAACAATTCAACAGAAAGATGTAACAATTATAAATATATATATGTACCTAAAAGAAGAGCCCCAAAATATATGAAGCAAATACTATAAGATTTGAAGGGAGAAATTGGCAGTTCTACATTAATGGTAGGAGACTTTAACAAATCACTCTCAGTAATGGATAGAACAGCTAGTCAGCAGATCAGTTAGGAAGTACAGGACCTGAATGATACACTAAACCAACTAGGTCTAACACACATATATAGGACCCTGCACCCAATGAAAACAGAATACACATTCTTCATGAGAGCACATGGATCATATACGAGGATACTTCATATGATGGGTCACAAAACAAGTCTCAATAAACTCAAAAATACTGAAATCATACAATGTATATTCTCCCCACTACAGCATGAAGCCAGAAATCAACAACAGAAGAAAGGGAAAATTCACAAATATGTGGAAGTTAGACAACATACTCTTAAACAATCGGCTAAAGGAAATCAGAGGTGAAAACAAGAAATATCTTGAGGCAAATGAAGATAAAAATACAACATACCCAAACTTATGGGATGCATTGAAGGCAGTGCTGACAGGGAAGTTCATAGTTGTAAATGTTTACTTTAAAAAAGAAGAAAAACTTCAAATCAGAGACCTAACTTCAATACTGGAAGAGCTAGGAAAAAAAGAACAAACTAAATTCAAAGTGAGAAGAAGGAAGGGAATATCAAAGATTAAAGTGGAGATAAATGCAATAGAAAACAAACAAAAAAATAGAATTAAAAAACCAAAAAGTTCATTCTTTGAAAAGAACAACAAAATTGACAAACCTTTAGCTAAACTGATAAAGAAAAAAAAGATAGAGGATACAAATAATGAAAATCAGAAATGAAAAGGAGGACATTACTACTGACCCTGCTGAAATAAAAAGGACTATAAGTATATACTATGAACAACAGTATTCCTATAAATTGGATAACTTAGATGAAATGGCACACAAACTGCCTACATTGACTCAAGAAGATACAGAAGATCTCAACAAACCAATTACCAGTAAAGAGATTGAATTCATAATCAAAAACCTCCAAACAAAGAAAAGCCCAGGACCAGATGGCTTCACAGGGGAATTCTACCAAACATTCCAAGAAGAATTAGCGCCAATTCTGAACAAACTTTTCCAAAAATTGAGGAGGAGGGACCACTCCCTAACTCATTCTATGAAGCCAACATCACCCTGATACCAAAGCCAGATGAAGATAACACAAGAAAAGAAAACTACAGACCAATTTCTCATATGAATATAGATGCAAAAATCCTCAACAAAACGCTAGTAAACCAAATCCAACAGCATATTAAAAGAATTATGCACCATGATCAAGTGTATATTTATCCCTGGTATGCAAGATTGGTTCAACATAAAAGAATCAATTAATGTAATACATCACATTAAAAGAATGAAGGAAAAAACACATGATGATCTCGATCAACGCACAAAAGGCATTTGACAAAATACAGCATCCTTTCTTGATAAAAACACTTAGAACACTAGGAATAGAAGGAAACTTCCTCAACATGATAACGAGCATATATGAAAAGCCCACTGCTAACATCATACTCAATGGGGGGAGACTGAAAGCTTTCCTCTAAGACTGGACACAAGACGAGATGTCTACTGTCACCACTGTTATTTAACATTGTACTGGAAGTTCTTGCCAGAGCAATTAGGCAAGGAAAAGGAATAAAAGGTTTCTGAATTGGAAAGGAAGAAGTAAAACTTTACCTGTTTGCAGATGATATGATTCTTTATACAGAAATTCCTGAAAAATCCACAATAAAGCTGCTAATAAATTAAGCAAAGTGGTGGGGAACAAGATCAACACCAAAAATCAGTAGTGTTTCTATACACAAGTAATGAACAATTAGAAGAAATCAAGAAAAAAAAATCCATTCACAATACCAGCTAAAATAAAAATGAAATGTCTAGGAGTAAATCTAGCCAAGGATGTAGAGGGACTTGTACACAGAAAACTGCAATACATTGCTAAAAGAAATTAAAGAAGACCTAAATTAAAGGAAGGATATTCCATGTTCATGGAATGAAGACTACATATTAAGATATCAATGTTATGCAAAGCAATTTATAGCTTCAATGCAATCTCAATCAAAATTCCAGCAACCTTCTTGGCAGAAATGGAAAAGCCAATCGTCAAATTTAAATGGAAGGGTAAGAGGCCCCAAATAGCTAAATCCATCTTGAAAAAGTATGAAGTTGGAGAATTCACACTTACCGGTTCTTAAAACTTATTATAGTTGTTAAGGGTGCATTCCCTCCCCCTTCCCTGCAGCAGCCATGGAGAAAGGTGAAGTCACCGAAAAATCACAGATCCCAGGAAGGGATGGGACAATGGATGCAGGGTCCGGCGATGCTTGGTAGCAGAGACCACTTGAAGGAGAATTCCTGGGCAGAAGTTAGGTCAGCCAGAATGTGGCTCCTTATATTGGTGTCCATTTTCTTATGTGCATCTTTTGTTATGTTTTTGGTATATAAAAACTTTCCCCAGCTCATTGAAGAAGAAAGAGTGAATATGAAGGTTTCCAGAGATATGGATGATACCAAGGCTCTAGGAAAAGTTTTATCCAAATGTAAGGACACCTTTTATGTACAAGTACTTGTAGCTTATTTTGCTACATATATTTTCTTGCAAACATTTGCTGTTCCAGGCTCTATATTTCTCAGTATACTCTCAGGGTTTCTTTATCCCTAGCCTTATTTCTTGTTTGTTTGTGTTCTGGACTCCATGCCTCATTCTGCTATATGCTTTCCTATTTAGTTGGGAGACCGATTATACAAAAATACCTAACAGAGAAAGCACTGAAATGGTCACAGCAAGTTGAACATCATAGAGAACATCTCATTAATTACATTATGTTTTTGAAAATAACACCATTTCTGCCTAATTTTTTTATTAATATTATATCTCCTGTGATAAACGTGCCGTTGAAAGTTTTTTTTTTTTTTTTATTGGCACTTTTCTAGGTTTTGCACCTCTCTCTTTTGTAGCAATGAAAGCAGGAACAACTGTACCAGCTTACAACAGCACAAGAAGCTGTTTCCTGGAACTCAGTATTTGTTCTGATGATTTTGGCTGTTTTTTTCCATTCTGCCAGCCATCTTCCAAAAAAAAAACACTAAAGCAGAAATTTGAGTAAAAAAATCATCTGGGTTTTAGTTTTCTTATCATCATCATCATCATCTCAGGATTAGGAGATGCATCCATTTATGTTTTAAAATCATCTATTCAGGAATTGAAACAAGGAATTTGTAAAATAAAATTTCCTATAAGCTAGTTAAAAGAATGCATTTAATTGGCAAGGGAGAGGAGAAAGTAAAAATGGAAATTGATGTACTATGTAACGTGCTGTCGGTAGTAATGGTAAACACCTAAATTACTATGCAAAATATAGTAACAGATAATTAACAGAAGCATGGTAGTAAATTCTTGATCCAACTGATTCATGCAACTTAATTTATTTCATGATCTGGCTATACATTCTTACCCATGATTTGATAATTTAATGATATTTTTCTCTCTTAGCTCTCACTAATAACTAAAATAGATATACAAAAACAAAGATTCTAGATTCTGGCTAAGAGCAACCTTCTTTTAGAGCATAAATTTGAAAACTAATGCTCAAAAGAGACTTACGTATTTCATCCTCTTTCTACCTTTGAGGTGAAAGATTTGTTTAGAGCTTGTAGACCACTGAATATGAAAAGGATATCACATTATTTCTATTTTGTGAATTTTATTTTTGTTTTTTTTCTTTTCAATATTTTTATCATGGATTAGTCTGAAATTAACTTTCACAATTTTTCCACTGTGCATATACACAATGAGGAGTCTATGATAATTTGATGTTGATAATTTATATTCAGATAATATTTTGTTACATGATACTCCCTTATTATCTCAAAAGGGGATCCAAAAACACTGCAACATATGCAGTCTTAGATGTTAAGTTAATTGTATTACTTTAATATTTCTAAACAGACATAGAGGAAGCACAACCCTTAAGTGCTTAAATACAGCAATTGTTCAGTCCAATGATTGTAAAATTTACCTCATTTAATTATTAGTCTTGTCATTAAGATATGCATTATATAATTATCTTTAAGCATGATACACACATAACAAGCATGATACACACGTAACAATGCTGTGTTTTGTTTCTACTGATGGCCTTTTTTATTTGGAGCTGCTTTTGATTAACACAGTTTCCAGATTTAGAGTTTTTACTTTCTCTAATTCACAAAGTAAAGGTAAATTAACTTCTCATGTGGTAACTACTATATTTAAATAGTCCTGCAAAAACTAAAGAGCTTTTTGCTTCTTAATAGTAGGTTCTTGATTCCACGAGTCTAGGACATAGCCAACTGAAAGTTCCATCTTCAGTAAAGCTTGTCATTATGTTGAAAAGTATTTTAGCTATGGGAGAAATCCTCATATGTTGTTCTTGTGAGAAGTATGATCATCCTGAAAGCCTGTTTCTAGTACATAATGTGAATTGATTGATTTTGTTATTTTTTCTATCACAGTATTAACAAATGGATTTATTGTAAATACAAAGAAAATATATTCTTATGTCACCTGGCCTTTTATGTTAAGTTATTTATTGTTATTTCTAGCAAGGTTTTCTTCCTTTCTTATTGACCAGAGACTGAGTCATAAAAGCTTTTGTTACTTTTTAAAATGAACCTAAAACATACCCTTTTTGGACAAAGTTAATTAAATAGTACTGCGTAAAATGTAATTGAGTAAATTTTTATCAGACTTTAAAAAAATGAAAAGAAGAGTTTGGAAAAAAAACTTATTGTAAAACCACAGTAATCAAAACAGTATGGTACTGGCACAAGGACAGATATATAGACCAATGGAAAAGAATTGAGAGTTCAGAAATCAACCTTCACATTTTTGGAAAACTGATTTTTGACAAGGTGGCATAGACCATTCAATTGGAAAATAATAGTTTCTTCAACAAATAGTGCTGGGAAAACTAGATCTCCATTTGAAAAAAAAAAAAAAAAGAAGGATGTCCCCTACCTCACACCATATACAAAAATCAACTCAAAATGGATCAAAGACCTAAATATAAGAGCTGGAGCTACCAAACTCCTATCAGAAAATGTAGAGATGCATCTTCAGGGCCTTGTGTTAGGCAATGGTTCCTTAGACTTTATACCCAAACAAAAGCAACAAGAGAAAAAAAAGATAAATGGGACCTCATCAAAATAAAAAAACTTTTGTACCTCAAAGTTTATCCTGAAAGTAGAAAGACAGCCTACACAATGAGAGAAAATATTTGGAAACCTTATATGTAATAAAGGATTAATATTATACATACATATATATATATCCTTCAGCATTACAACAAAAAGACAAAAAAAAATTAGAAAATGGTCAGAAGACTTGAACAAACATCTCTCCAATGAAGATATACAAATGACCAGAAAGCATATGAAAAGGTGCTCAACATCATTAGTCATCAGAAAAATGCAAATCAAAACCACAGTGAGATACCATTTCACACCCATTAGAATGGCTGCTGTTATAAAAATGGAAAATAACAAGTGTTGGAGAGGATGAAAAGGAATAGGAACACTCATTCAATGCTGGTGGCAATGTAAAATGGTTCAGCTGCTGGGGAAGACAGTTTGGCAATTCCTCAGAAAGCCAACATAGAACTACTATATGACCTGGCAATCCCATTACTAGGTATATACCCAAAAGAATTGAAAGCAGGGGCTCAAACAGATATTTGCACATCAATGTTCATTGCAGCATTATTCACAATTGCTAAAAGAGGAAAGCAAACCAAGCATCCATCAACCAATGAATGGATAAATATATATACACATAAATGAATACTATTCAGCCATAAAAAGGAATGAAGACTAATGTAAACCAAACTAAAAGGAAAAGGATGATATTGACTGTGTTTTAAAACTTTGACTTCTGTATGAGACCAAAGGAAGTGATGTTTATTTAGTGCAAAATCTTTATTTTCTGTAGCATGCTATATAATGTAACTTGTTTGGCAAGTTTGTTCAAATACCATAATTACTTGGAACCTTGAACAGGTTGATTTGTACAGGTTAGCATGAAACCCAATACATCCCAGAGTAATTTGGGCAGAGAATAAAAAGTATTTGCAAAGCACCCTTGAAAGTTTGGGTAAACTTGGAAATATTAAACTTCCCCAGCTGGGGAATTCCTGATATTCCCACAAGCATTGGGGGCTACTATTGTGGTAGACCAATCCCTCATTCTTGTGGCTTGCTCTTGTGAAACTTGTTGCTGCAAAGAAGAGGCTAAGCCCATTTATAATTGTGCCTAGTTCACCCCCAGAGAACCTCTTTCATTGCTCAGATGTAACCTCTCTCTCTAAATCAACTCTGTAAGTAAACTCACTGCCCTCCCCTCTACATGGAACATGACTCCCAGGGGTGTAAATCTCCCTGGCAATGTGGAACATGACTCCCATGGATGAGCCTGACCCAGCATTGTGGGATTGAGAAAGTCTTCTTGACCAAAAGGGGGAAGAGAAATGAAACAAAAAGTTTCAGTGACTGAGAGGTTTCAAATGGAGTTGAGAGGTCATTCTGGAGGTTATTCTTATGCATTTTATAGATATCCCTTTTTAGTTTTTAGTGTATTAGAATAGCTAGAAGGAAATACCTGAAATTTGTTGAACTGCAATCCAGTATCCTTGATTCCTGAAGACGATCGTATAACTATATAGGTTATATGGGATGACTATGTGATTGTGAAAGCCTTGTGGCTCACACTCCCTTTATCCTGTGTATGGACAGATGAGTAGAAAAAAATGGGACAAAAAGTAAATGAATAATAGAGAGGGGAAAAGTAGTATGAGATGTTTTGGGTGGTTCTTGTTACTTTTACTTTTATTTTTATTTTATTTCTTGGAGTAATGAAAATGTTCAAAAAATTGATTGTGGTGATGAATGCACAACTATATTGTGATACTGTGAACAACTGATTGTACACTTTGGATGATTTTATGGTATGTGAATGTATCTCAATAAAATTGCATTATAAAAAAGGAATGGATTCCTGATACACATGACAACATGAACCTTGAAGACATCATGTTGAAATAAACCAGACACAAAAAGACAAACATTGTATCATCTCAGTGATTTGAAACAATTAGAATAAGCAAACTCATAAAGTCAGAATCCAAAATATAGGTTACCATGGGACTGGCTGGGGATAGGGAATGGGAAGTCAAGGCTTAAAATGTACAAGGTTTCTATTTGGAATGATGGAAATGCTTTGGTAATGGATGATGGTGATTGTAGCACAACATCTTGAATTCAATTAACAGCACTGAAATATATATATATATATATATATATATATATATATATATATATATGAATATGATTAAAAGGGGAAATGTTAAATTATATACACATGTAACAGAATAAAATTTTTTAAAAATCCATGGAGTGACATTACACAAACAGTGAACCCTAAGTTAATCCATGGATTTTTATTAATAGTACAATTATAAAAATGTGCTATCATCAGTTTTTACAAATGCTCCACAACCATGCAAGGTGTTGGTGGTGGGGTGCTGCATGGTAATCCTGCATTTTATACATGATAATTCTGTAAGCCCACAACTTCTCTAATAAAGGGGAAAAAAAAAGAACTAAATGAAACTTTTAGAAATGAAAGACACTATATGTAAAATAAAAATTTCACTGAATTGGCTCAATTGCAGAATGGAGGTAAGAGAAGAAAGAGTCAATAAGTGAAGATAGAGCAATAATATGATCCAATCTTAATAATAAAGAGAAATAAGTTTTAAAAGCAAACAGATCAGGGAGGGCAGGGCAAGGTGGCAGAGTGGTGAGGTGTGGAATTTAGTCTCTCCTCTAGGGCAGCTGGTAATTTGCCAGGAACTGTATGAAACATTGTTTTGGGGTCTCCAGTGACCAGCCACACATCATACACAAGTTTGGATCAGGTGGAAAAGCTAAGGTCACAGCAAAATTTATTCACTTCTGAAGAAAGTCTTCACCCCAGTCTTTAACTGGCAAGTCAGGCTGACCAAAGAATTAAACTGGAGTTGCCCCAAAGAGGAGAGGGGAGAAGGGAATAGTGGCCCTGGGAGATGGCTGGAGTTCCTAGGACTGGGAGAGTGGAGGGAGGTCCAGCTCAATTGGCAACCCTCCTTCTGGGAACTTGGACACCAGGGGTGGGAATTCAGAAACCAGCTTCAGTCAGCCATGCTCCCAATGGGATCAGAGTCACTGGGAGGACTAAAGATGCCACACCTCCTTACACTGGTGAGAGAGCTATGGGCTGGCAAGTGTCACCTCCTGAACATGATAGGAAAAGAACTGAGTCTAGAGGCCTCATAGGAGGCTCGCATTCTTAGGGAAACTCCATACCCTTCTCCTGAGACCTGGGCCTCTCTAGACTGGGAAAACCTGACTGGGGTTGACCATATCTGAGGAGACCCTCTCACAAAAAGACTACACAGAGGCAGGGCAAGAAACAGAAAAACAAGAGGTGAAAAATTCTGATCAACTAAATAGAACCTAAGTTAGAAGTCTAGAATAAGTTGAACTGAACACCAAAGTTTAGAGAACAAATCCATCCAACAAGAAAACCCGAGGTAAAAGAGTGAAAATGAGCCCCAGAATAAACTAATCAAGAAAGTCAGATCCCTAGAGAACTTAAGATAGTGAGTCATACTGGGAAACACAAAAATATGGACCAGCCAAAGGAATAATTAGTTCAACCGAGATACAGGAGTTGAGGCAACTAATGCTAAATCACTTCAATGAACTGACAGAAGAACTAATTAAAGATGTCCAAACAAATCTAAATCAAATCAATAAGCTGAGGGAAGATAAGGCAAAAGAGATGAAGGGTATAAAGAAGACACTGGATGACCATAAAGAAGAATTTATAAACTTGAAAAAACAAATGGCAGAACATATGGGAATGAAGGGCACAGTGGAGGAGATGAAAAACACAATGGAGGGATACAACAGTACATTTGAACAGGCAAAGAAAGGATCAGTGAACTGGAAGACAAGATGTTTGAATTCATACACACAAAAGAACAGATGGTGAAAAAAATGGAAAAATATGAGCAGGGTCTTAGGGAGCTGAATGACAACATGAAGCACACAAATATACATGCTATGGGTATCCCAGAAGGAGAAGATTCATGGATTGGAAGAGGACTAAATAGAACCTAAGTTCTATTTAGAACTTAAGATAGTGAGTCATACTGGGAAACACAAAAATATGGACCAGCCAAAGGAATAATTAGTTCAACCGAGATACAGGAGTTGATGGCAATTTTACCTAAATTGATTTATAGATTCAATGCAATACCAATTAAAATCCCAACAACTTACTTTGCAGAAATAGAAAAAACAATAAACAAATTTATTTGGAAGGGCAAGTGTCCCAAATAGCCAAAAATATCTTGGAAAGAGTAATGAAGTGGAAGTTCTCACACTACCTGACTTTGAAACATATTACAATGCTACAGTGCTCAAAACAGCATGGTACTGGCATAAGGATAGATATACCGACAAATGGAATCGAATTGAGTGTTCAGAAATAGACCCTCACATCTATGGACAACTGATCTTTTTTTTTTTTAATTCATTTTATTGAGATATATTCACATACCATGCAGTCATACAATACAAAACAAATCGTACATTCGATTGTTCACAGTACCATTACATAGTTGTGCATTCATCACCAAAATCAATCCCTGACACCTTCATTACCACACACACAAAAATAACAAGAATAATAATTAGAGGGAAGAAGAGCAATTAAAGTAAAAATATAACATTGGGTGCCTTTGTTTATCTGTTTGTTTCCTTCCTCCATTTTTCTACTCATCCATTCATAAACTAGACAAAGGTGGGTGTGGTCCATATGGCTTTCCCAATCACACTGTCACCCCTCATAAGCTACATTTTTATACAATCATCTTCAAGATTCATGGGTTCTGGGTTGTAGTTTGATAGTTTCCAGTATCTACCACCAGCTACCCCAGTTCATTAGAACCTAAAAAGGGTTGTCTGTATTATGCATAAGAATGTCCACCAGTGACCTCTCGGCTCCTTTTGGAATCTCTCTGCCACTGAAGCTTATTTCATTTCCTTTCACTTCCCCTTTTGGTCAAGAAGATGTTCTCCATCCCATGATGCTGGGTCTACATTCCTCCCCAGGAGTCATATTCCACATTGCCAGGGAGATTCACTCCCCTGGGTGTCTGATCCCATGTAGGGGGGAGGGCAGAGATTTCACCTGCCAAGTCGGCTTAGCTAGAAAGAGAGGGCCACATCTGAGTAACAAAAAGGCATTCGGGAGGAGGCTCTTAGGCACAATTATAGGGAGGCCTAGCCTCTCCTTTGCAGCAACAGTCTTCCCAAGGGCAAGTCCTGTGGTAGAGGGCTCAACCCATCAAACCACCAGTCCCCTATGTCTGTGAGCACATCAGCAACCATCGAGGTGGGGCAGCCCAATACCCCTGCATTTTCACCAGCTCCTCAAGGGGGCTCTGCATATTTTTTCCGTGTTTTTTTTTTTTTAATTAACTCTTTTTTTTAAATCAACTGTATAAAAAATAAAAAAAATTTACAAAAACATACAATAAAAGAACATTTCAAACAGACCATAACAAGGGAGTAAGAAAAAGACAACTAACCTAAGGTAACTACTTTACTTCCAACATATTCCTACTCTACCCCAAGAAAGTAACCTAATATAGCAACATTTCTGTGAACTTGTTCTTACTATACCCATCAGAAATTAATAAGACCATAGTCATTCCTGGGCATTCCCAGAACATTAAATTTACCCACAATAGCTTATCTGTTCTTATTGGGTTATCATTCCCCCTTTCTTAATTGCTCTCTATTGCTAGTTCCCCTACATTCTACATTATAAACCATTTGTTTCACATTTTTCAATGTTCACATTAGTGGTAGCATACAATATTTCTCTTTTTGTGCCTGGCTTATTTCACTCAGCATTATGTCTTCAAGGGTCATCCATGTTGTCATATGTTTCACAACATTGTTCCTTCTTACTGCCATGTAGTATTCCATCGTGTGTATATACCACATTTTATTTATCCACTCATCTGTTGAAGGACATTTGGGTTGTTTCCATCTCTTGGCAATTGTGAATAATGCTGCTATGAACATTGGCATGCAGATATCTTTTCATGTCACTGCTTTCAGATCTCCTGGGTTTATAACGAGAAGGGCAATTGCTGGATTGAAGACTAACTCTATATCTAGTTTTCTAAGGAACTGCCAGACTGACTTCCAGGGTGGCTGAACCATTATACAGTCCCACCAACAATGAATCAGAGTTCCAATTTCTCCAAATCCCCTCCAGCATTTGTAGTTTCCTGTTTGTTTCATGGCAACCATTCTAATTGGTGTGAGACGGTATCTCATTGTAGTCTTAATTTGCATCTCTCTAATAGCTA
This sequence comes from Choloepus didactylus, assembly GCF_015220235.1. Classification (NCBI taxonomy): domain Eukaryota; kingdom Metazoa; phylum Chordata; class Mammalia; order Pilosa; family Megalonychidae; genus Choloepus; species Choloepus didactylus. The sequence goes on along the minus strand of NC_051311.1, from coordinate 161,452,245 downwards.
GTGAAGCTGAACATTTTTTCATGTGTTTCTTGGCCATTTGTACCTCCTGTTCAGAGAACTGTCTTTTCATATCTTTTGCCCATTTTATAATTTGGCTGTCTGTACTATCATCATTGAGTTGTAGGATTTCTGTATATATGCAAAATATCAGTCTTTTGTCAGATACATGGTTTCCAAAAATTTTTTCCCATTGAGTTGGCTGCCTCTTTACCTTTTTGACAAATTCTTTTGAGGTACAGAAACTTCTAAGCTTGAGGAGTTCCCATTTATCTATTTTGTTGTTGTTGTTGCTTGTGCTTTGGGTGTAAAGTCTAGGAAGTGGCTGCCTAATACAAGGTGATGAAGATGTTTCCCTACATTATCTTCTAAGAGTTTTATGGTACTGTCTTTTATATTGAGATCTTTGGTCCATTTTGAGTTAATTTCTGTGTAGGGTGTGAGGTAGGGGTCCTCTTTCATTCTTTTGGATATGGATATCCAACTCTCCCAGCCCCATTTGTTGAAAAGACTGTTATGACCCAGTTCAGTGACTTTGGGGGCCTTAACAAAGATCAGTCAGCCATAGATCTGGGGGTCTATCTCTGAATTCTCAATTAGATTCCAGTGATCAATATGTCTACCTTTGGACAATTGATCTTTGATAAGGCAGTCAAGCCAAAGCAACTGGGACACAGCAGCCTCTTCAATAAACGGTGTTTGGAGAACTGGATATCCATTTCCAAAAGAATGAAAGAGGATGTCCATCTCACACCTTATACAAAATTAACTCGAAATGGATCAAAGACCTAAATATTAGCGCTAAGACCATAAGACTCTTAGACGAATATGTAGGGCAATATCTTAAAGATCTTGTGATAGGAGATGGTTTCCTAGACCTCACACCCAAAGTGCGAGCAACCAAAGAACAAACAGGCAAATGGGATCTCCTCAAAATTAAACACTTTTGTACATCAAAGGACTTTGTCAGAAAAGTAAAAAGGCAGCCTACGCAATGGGAGAGATATTTGGAAATCACATGTGAGATAAGGGTTTACAATCCTGAATATATAAAGCAATCCTACAACTCAACAACAGAAAGACAAACAACCCAATTTTTAAAAAATGGGCAAAAGACATGGACAGACACTTTTCTGAAGAGGAAATACAAATGGCTCAAAATCATATGAAAAAATGCTCAACCTCACTGGCTATTAGGGAAATGCAAATCAAAACCACAATGAGATATCATCTCACACCTACCAGAAAGGCCATTACCCAAAAAACAGAAAATTACAAGTGCTGGAAGCTAAGTATAGATTTGCCATATGACCCAGCTATTCCATTGCTAGGTATATACTCAGAGGAACTGAAAGTTAAGACACAAACAGACATTTGTAAACCAATGTTCATTGCGGCATTATTCATGACTGCCAAGAGATGGAAACAGCCCAAATGTCCATCAGTGGACAAGTGGATAAAGAAACTGTGGTATATACACATGATGGAACATTATGCAGCTGTAAGACAGAACAAAAACATGGAACATATAATAACATGGATAAACCTTAAGGACATTATGTTGAGTGAAGTTAGCCTGAAACAAAGGGACAAATACTGTATGGTTTCACCAATATGAACTAACACTAATGAGCAAACTTTGAGAGTTAAAGTTGGTAACATAGGCTATCAGGAGATAGAAAGAAGGTAAAGATTAGACATTTGATGCTGAAGGACTACAGGATGTTCAACAGGATTGATTGTATAGATCCAGAAATAGAATAATACTGTGTGATGGTAGCACAATATTATAACTACACTGAACAAAGATGTCTGAGAGTAAGCTGAAAGAGGTGGGATGGGGCATGTATAACACCAGAGGTAAAGATGGATGATAAAGACTGGGACTGCATAGCTTAGCAAAAACTGGAGTGGCCAGTGACTGTTACTAAATGTACAAATATAAAAATGTTTTTACATGTGGGAGAACAAATGAATGTCAACCATCCAGAGTGTTGAAAAAGAGATGGTATTGGGGAAAAAACATAATCAAAGCAAACTGGAGTCTACGGTCAACAGTAGCTTATTGTAATATGCTTCCACTAAATGTATCAAAGGCAATATACCAAAATTAAATGTGGATGATAGGGGAATATAAGGGAGGGATATGGGATTCTTGGTAGTGGTGTTGTTGTCTGTCCTTACTATGATATTATATTGTATGACATTTTATTTTTCTTTTAAGTATCCTTTTTTATTCACTTAAAAGAAAAAAACTTTTTTTCATAGTGATCAATATGTTCAAGTGCTGACTGTGGTGATAAATGTACAAGTACATGATGGTAACATGAGCAACTGACTATACACTGTGGATAAATGTATGGTATGTGAATATGTTTCTATAAAATTGTAGGAAAAAATATAAATAGGGATAAAAGTGCTGGAGAAAACATGGAGAGAGGGATGTACCTATTTATTGTTGATGAGGAGGCATAATGGTGTAGCCTTTCTGGAGGTCAGTGTAGCGGTTCCACAAGAAGCTAAATATGTGGGGGCCATAAGGTCCTGCAACCTCATTATGGGGTATGTACTTGGAAGATCTGAGAGCAGAGACATGAATGGACACCTGCACACTGGTGTTTATGGAGGCAGTATTCATGATCTGTAATGGATGGAGCTGGCCTAAGGGTACATTGACTGAGGAACAGAATGGTGAACTGTGGTGTATGCATACAATGGAATATTGAGCAACTACAAGAAGGAGTGAAACTGTGAGACATACAACAAGATGAATGGATCCTGCAGATAGCATTTTGAGTGAACGATGACAGAAGCAAAGGCAAACACTATAATGCCTCACCAATATGGACTAACTACAATGTGTAAACTTGGAATTAAATCCTAGAGCACAGCCTATCAGGGGAATGATTACTGTAATGGTCCCTAGATTGTAAGCTCTTATAGCAGTCAAATCTATTCCTGAATTATAATAGCTATCTCCAAACTCTGAGATGCTGATCCCTTTGTCTATAACCTGATCGGTCTCTGGAACGCTGGATATCTGTGTGACACCTGAAACTCAGAGCTAGAGCTTGGCATATATGAATGTCAGTATTAGCACATACCACAGCTGTTAAAAAAAAAACTGAAAAAGAGTCTAGACTTTAATTAGAGATATGAATGAAGCAGATCTGGTTAAGACTAGGGCAAATCAGGCCAAAGTGTAAAGGTCGAAACTGACTGTGTTTTATAACTTCTATTTCCCATGTGAGACCAAGGGAAGAGATCTTTAGTTGGTGCAGGATCTATATTTTCTAAACAATATAATTTTTACAGTCAGTTTGTTCAAACACCATAATTACGTGGAACTTTAAATAGGAAGTGAGATATAGTAGGCTTGTATATGTTAGAGTGAAATAGCAGCACATCCCAAAGTAATTTGGGCAGAGAATAAAAATATAATGTACATGCAGGGCCCCCCTGAGGAGCTGGGGGAAAATGCGGAGGTGTTGGACTTCCTCACCTGGATTGTTGCTCATGTTCTCACAAACACTGAGGACTGACAGTTTGGGATGCCGAGCCCTCTATCTTGGGGCTTGCCCTTGTGAAGCTTGTTACTGCAAAGGAGAGGCTAAACCTGCTTATAATTGTGCCTGTCTCCCTGAGTGCCTCTTTGTTGCTCAGATGTGGCCCTCTCTCTCTCTAGCTGAGCCACCTCAGCAGGTGATCTCACTGCCCTCCCCCCTATGTGGGACCCGACTCCCAGGGGTATAAGTCTCCATGGCAATGCAGGATACAACTCTTGTGGATGAATCTGGACCCAACATTGTGGGATTGAGAATATCTTCTTGACCAAAAGGGTGATACAAAATGAAACAAAATAGTTTCACTGGCTGAGAGAATTCAAATGGAGTTAAGAGGTCATTCTGGTGGACATTCTTATGCATTATATAGATAACGCTTGATAGGTTTTAATGCATTGGAATAGCTAGAAGCAAATACCTGAAACTATCAAACTGCAACCCAGAAGCCTTGACTCTTCAAGTATACATTGTTACTATATAACAATGTAGCTTACCATGAGTGACAGTGTGATGGTGAAAACCTTGTGGACTGCACTCCCTTTATGGATGGGTGAGTAGAAAAATGGGGACAAAAAATGAAATGAAAAATAGGGTGTGATGGGGGGATGATTTTCTTTTTTACTTTTATTTTTTATTCTTGTTCTTATTTTTTCTGGTGTAAGGAGCATGTTCAAAAATAGATTGAGGTGATGAATGCATAACTATATGATGGTACTAGGAACAGGTGATTGTACACCATGGATGATTGTATGGTATGTGAATATATGTCAGTAAAATTGAATCTAATTAAAAAAAAAAAAAAAAATCTTCAGGGATCCATGTGACAATATCAAGGCATCAAACATGCATGTCATTGGAGTCTAGAGTCCATGAAGGAGAGGAGAAAGAGATTAAAGCAGAAAAAACGTAGTAAAATAAAATAAATAATGACTGAAAACTTCAAAAACTTGGTGAAAGGCATAAATTTACAGACCTGAGAAACTTAGAAAATCCCAAATAGAGTAATCTCAAAGAAACCAATGCCCAGATACATCATGATCAAACTACTGAAAACCAAAATGCAAATAAAAAAATCTTAAAGAAGTCAAAGAAAACAAGTACATTACTTTTGGATAACAACAATTCAAATGACTACAGATTTCTCTTCAAAAACCATGGAGGCCAGAACATAGTGGAACAACATCATTCAAGTACTAAATGAAAAGAAATGCTAACCCAGAATTCTACATCCAGAAAAAGATCATTCAGGAATGAAGGAGAAATAAAGACATTCTTTGATGCAAGAAAACAGAGAGAATTTGTCAACAGAGGCCAGTTCAAAAATAAATGCCAAGGGAAGTTCATACTCAAAGGTAATGCTACCAGAGGGAAACTTGGAATTTTAGGATTTAAGGAAGAAAAGCAGAAATTGCAAATATCTGGGTAAATATGATAGATTATTTTTCTCTTCTTTGGTTCTTTAAAATATATATGACTGTTGATTTGCAAAAATTGTGACACTGTCAGAGGGGTTCAACGTATGTCGATACAACACATATAACTAATACAACATACAGTAGGTTGGCTAAAGAGATCTCTGTGGTTGTAAGGTTTCCATGTCTTAACTGAAGTGGTAAAATATTAACTCTAAGTATACGGTGAAAAGTTAGGTATGTATATTATATTCCTAGAGCAACCACTAAAACAATAATCCAAAGACAAAAAGCTGAAAGTTCATTAGATAAGTTTAGAAGAAATACTAAAAATATTCAAATTATCCAAAAGAAGGCATAAAAAAGGAAGAGTGGAATAAGAATAACAAAAAACAGAAGAGACAAACAAAAAATCTATAAAATGATAGACCTCAATCTCAAGGATTACATTCAATGTTAATTATTTACATCTACCAAATAAAAGACAGATATTAAAAGACCAACTCAGCGCTGCCCACAGGAAACTCTCTCCCTCCCACGTACATTATGTATGTTTGGAGTTGGGTCCCATAGCAAGGGTTCTTGGGCCCTAAATTGTGTCTGAGTTTTGGAGACAGCACTTTTGGTTTAGACCCAGTATCTTTTTCTTCCAGAGTGTCCCCCTGCTGCTGGGATGGCTGGAGTATAGGGTCCACACCTCCACATGCTAACAGCAAGTGCTAACTCACCCCTCCTACCTACTTTAGAACCTTATTGCACAATCTTTTATCTGTGCCCTGCTACTTTCTCTTTATGATCAATTCTTCTTCTGGGACTGTCCATTTTACTGTCGTTTTGTTTTTTTCCAAATTCATCTGCATCAGTCAGGGCTTTTATTGGGCTATGAACAGCATAAAATTCAAACTATGGGATCTTAAATTAGCAGCTATGGAAGTCTAGAAGTTGGTGGTCCAGGGCTGCTGTGCAATTCAGTGGCATCCTCAGTGGAGGAGGCTCCTTTCATCCCCTTTCACTGAGTTGTGAGACGCATGGCAACCATCCTGTGAGCAAGATGGCCTTGGGACCCCCAGACATCACACGCTCCTCACAGGAAAAAGGCCAAAGTGGAAAGTGGTCCAGTTAGCCCCACCAGAAATCTTTCCTGAGGATTCCACACACCAGCTTTCTCTTGCATTTTATTGAACAGAACTGAATCCCATGTCACCCCTAGTGTCAAAAGGAGCTGAGAAAGCTGATATTCTAGCACATCCACATCTGCAGTGGAAGAAGTTGAGGCAGAAGAGGCTGGGCACAACATGCAGTATCTGGGTATGCCGCCAAAGGGGGATCTTTTGTGCTCCTTGGCTGGTAAGTATCATTCAATTCAAATAACTCAGGGAGAAAGTTCTGGTCGCCTGGCACCCCCACCAGCACTCACCGATACTCAGCCCCAGGCTAACGAGAAGCCCTGATAGGTATATTAAATTTGTGAACATGTATGTGCATGCTTTCACTCATGGCAAGTGTATTTTGGCTTTTTATAGTGAAGTGGTAGGTCAAATTACCATTACTCAGTTCACCTAGAGAAACTATGATTCTAAAACAGGATATACATTAAAAAAATGCACGGAAAAGAATAACTTCAAAAAATATGTATTGTCCTGCATCCCCATACTATCTTTAGAGCTTTCCCATCCTGTGGGATCCAGGTAGCTCCACTAAAGACCCAGGGAACAGCAGATGGTAATGAATGTTGACCACATAGCATTAGATCCTGTGCCTGAGCAATCCCCGAGCAGCCCCAGGCCAAAAGCTGCTCCTTTTCCAAGCCACCTAGAGGCCTTCAACCATTCCCCAAAGGCATGTTCTTTGCTTCCCTTCCTAGCAAGATATGACTGTCGAGGGTAGAACAGGGCAGGGGGACGCATAAGCTCTGTGGCCAAAAAGATCCCAAACCAAGCTCCAGACCTACTGTGATGGTTAAGGCCATGTGTCAACTTGGCCAGGTTATGGTGTCCAACTGTGAGGATATTTCATAGACAGATTAGCATCTATAGTCAATTGACTGCATCTACAGCTGATTGCATCTACAATCAATAAAGAAGATTGCCCTACACAGAGAGGGGAGTCTTCTGTCTCCTCATCCAATCAGTTGGAGGCCTTAAAGCCAGAACTGAAGATTTCAGATGTCAGGAAGAAGAATTTCTGCATCTTCTCCAGCCAGACAACTTCTCCTGGGAAATAAAACTTCACCTTCTTTGGAGTTTCAAGCAGGTGGCATTCCCTAAGGAATTAGGATTTGCCAATCCCCATGGTCGCATGAACCAATTCCTACTCTCTCTCTCTCTCTTTCCTTGGTTCTGTTTCTCTGGAGAACCCTGACTTATGCACTTACCAACCAAATGACTTGGGAGAATGCCTCAACTTCCTTATCAGCAGCACTAGGATTATTAAACCTTCCTGGGATGTTGCAAAGTTTAATGAGATAATGTTGTGCAAAACAGGCAACAAATATTTCTCTCCCTATAAAATACTAGATTTCTGTAATTTGGCATAAATGAGGATACAGGGATGACTGTGTGGTTGCATTTTTATATTTACACATTGGTCACTTTATAGAATGATATGTGTTATACAGATTGTCACATCCTCTTATCCATCATCTTCAGATATTTTCGTTTGTTTGGTTTCCAGTGGTTATTCTGAATTTGTTACTAGAATTGACCTCTTTTTTGTTGATTTTCAGAGGATCCTAGTTTAAAAAACAGTGGAGGAAAGTTGCATGTGTCCCAAACTGGGATGCTCTGTTATTTCCAAGTTTGTTATTTGTAAATGTGTTTTTCCCCCTCCCTGAGCTTTTCTCAAGGGGTTAGATAGTTCCAGATCTTTCCAGCACTTGGACTAAAGTTGAGTTGCACACTTAACATTCTTCTTTAATTATGAAGTTGAAATAAACATTCATAGATGCCAGACCCAATTGTTGATGGGGACAAAAGTGCATGGGCCCTTGGGGAGAGGAGTGTCAGATCCACACTGAAATAAAAATGATACATAGTCCACATTATCATCCTTTGAAGGAGAGACAAGGCAGAGAGAGTTTCCATTTTGGCTTTTTCCTTGTTTACTGAAAAGGAAAGGTGGAGAAGCCTGAGTTCCCACAGGCATATGCTGTGTTGTGCAACTTCCTTGAAAAGGTACCAGGGAACCAAGGCCTCTGCTCCCAGCTGACTACTCTTGAGGAACAGTCATCTCTGTGCCACTCAGACAGATATGTGCACAAGGAACCAGCACTGGGGTCTTTTTGTAGGGTCTGGTTTGCTCTAGGATGTTGCTCAGCAGAAGGGCATGAAGATTCAGGCTCAGGGAGAACTTAGAGGCTCCCATGCCACCATCAGTATGATGATGTCAACTCATAAGTCTGTGTTTCTGTTTTAGCTAAAACACTTGGGTGAGTCTCCACGTTCTGCAGGTAAAATAATAAGCCCCTCTACCTCTCCAGCATCATCCTGTCTCTGCCACTCCCCTGCAAATCCAGGTTATTGCCTCTGCGCTTTGACACAGTGGCTTCCTTTGAAGAGATGTTCTCCCCTTTCTTTTCACTGGAAGAACACTGACCTTCCCTTACGTCCCTTCCCTGCTGTGATCTGCTGGAGCCCTGCACTCCTCCATGGAGACAGGTACCACATTGCTCAATAATGTCCAACTCCTTGTATGATGGTCTCTTCGTACAACCAGGGGACTAGGATAGCATTTGAACCTCAATAAGCACTTCAAAAAAATTGACAGTGATAGTATTAGCAGTAGCAGCAGTTATGCTTGGTGTGTCTCTTGTTATTGTCATCAGACAGAAAAACAAACAGAAAAATAAAATTTTCTTTAACTGAAGTCAGAAATTTGCTTCTGGGACCTCCTCCCAATATACCAGGCAGTTGTTTTAGCCAAATGCTGCCTAAGAGAAGAGTAGAACAAATGGGATACAGGGGGCTGAGCTGTGATCAGGATTCAATAAATATAATGAGGGGAAAAAGCATGTTGCCTGCCATCTATTAGGAGCTCAATAAAGCTAAATTCTCCCCCTGTCAGAAAGCACAGCCCTCCATCCCCACTCCAGGGATATCTGGAGCAAGAAGGGACATTCTCCAATTGGTTCATTCTATTACCAAACACAAACAAGAGCCACAGGTGGGCATTCTTCCAGCTGGAAGATGTCAGAAGGAACAAACCAACTCCTGCCCTTGGGGAGTCTGCTTTCCTGGGGAGGGGGGTAGGTGGAAGCCCAATAAACAAATGAATATAATTATGATGTTAGGGGATGATAAGCACTAGGAAGAAAAACAAAGCAGGGTCCAGAGATGCAGTGGCATGGGTGCCATTTTAGACACATTTATTCAGACATTTAGCTAGTGCCTAAATGCACCAGGGATCACAGTGGATCTTGGGGAAACAGATGGATAAAACCAATTGGCTTCTCTCAGAGAAGTGAATATTGAGAGATGGAGAATTTTGTTTGCCCACCTCAACCACATCAGAAATTCTGCACATGCCCACAAATAGGGTCCTACTTGAAACTCATCTTTGTAATCACCCACTTTGATTAGACTAACCAAGGTTTTCTAAGTTTGATTATTTTTCTTTTCCTTTCTGCTTTCTTCTTCCACAACTGAATCTTTTTAATCTAGTGTCCTCAGACCTCTGTTCTCCTCTAGCAATATTTAGGGTTAAGACTGGAGAAATAGACTTGGGAGAATTATTGGACTCCCCATGAATTTCCAAAAGCAAAAGAATTAATTCTAAAACAAATAATTTTCTATATTCTAGCAGACACATCTCTGAATTTTTTAGGGCACTTAACTAATTTAAGAAAAAAAAAAATCTTTTGCTATAATCAAAGAAAAAGTGTTTCAAATGTATTATTATTTGATGTCATTTTCCAAGCCTCATGAATCTCTGTGGAGATCCACCCAGGCCCAATTGTCCACTGAAATACATTGGACAATAGTCAAGAAATAATCAGATGCAGGTGCTTTCAGTTTGGTTTTATTGATCTCAAAAAAAATGCATAAAGTTGTTGTCAGAGGCAGGTGTCCCTGCAAAGCAGATCCTCAGTGATGGTTCCTAACATGGGCCAAAAACATGTCCGTCTCTCCTGGCTCCTGCACAGCCTGCCAGGACACAGCCCTTCTCTTCATCTTCTCCTGGAGACTTCAATTTACTCTGCCTCATTCCTCACCCCAGAAATTGGCTTCCAATTTCCCTAGATCCCATCTTCCCTACTGTTGCTGAACCTAAGCCCACGGAGATCTCCCTCCCACCTTCCCTCTCTTAAACTATTTTACTTCCAGTAACTACAGTGAATGCAGGATCTTGTAGGGAAGTTGGAAGCTCCCTGGAATCTTCAAGGTTTTCAGGATCATTTCTATGGATTTCACTCCTTGGCATTGTATGAAGTAAGTGCTACCTATTTGTTTCCAAATAGAAAAAGACCTCAAAAAATGCACAGTGAACTGATGACAATAGCTGCCACTGGGAAAGCAAATGGAAATGGAGAGTGGTCAAGGGGGATTTGTACAAATTTTACAGTGAGAATATATTCAAAATAAAATCAGAAGGAAAATATTGGCTCTGAGCTTCTTAGTAGCCAACAACATATCTATATATAATCAGTTATGAAATGTGTCAGGAGTGGCCTGCCTGGTCTCTAACGGGTCATTTTAACTTGGGGGAATAAAAAGAGTCTGATTATTTTGGCATGCAATGTCCATTCACCCTTCTGTTCACCTGGGAGGCCATCGTCTCCCAACATCAGTACTGATGTCAGATAGTACTGACTCGGGATTAATGAGTACATTCTCTTGGAAACAGATTGGTTCTGGACTACGTGACCCATCAGAATCAATGAGAAGCAAAAAGACTCAGTGCTCCAGGGAAAGCGAAAAAAAGTCGAAGCTGAGAAGATGTTGGGCCTGTGGATGCTGTATAGCCCTGCTCCCAAGTGGAAGGGTAGGGTGGGCGCAGGGCCACAGAAAAGAAAGTGAAGCCAAACAATGGAGAAGCCAAACAGCCAAGACTGGAGGTGGTGCTCAATCCCCTGGATTAAGCCATTGAAAAGCAGAAGTACTTTTGAGTTGGGTGAGCCTCTCATTTTCTTGTCTTTTTTCCACCCAGCTTGAATTTTCCACCAGTGGAGCCTTAGAGAGCATGTGGGAGTGTGTGATACTGTCCCAATCCATTCGCTCCCCCTCTAGATAAGTGGATGCTAAGTCCACACCCATCTGCCCCTGTGGGAGGGCAATGCCCCCTGCCCTTAGCCCCTGGCCTTCGGGAGCTGCTCCTGTCATGCGATGTGATGTCATGTAATGGGATGTGAGCAGATGTGACACATGGCAAATCCAAGCAGAAGCTGTAAGAGTCATCTGCCTTGCCAGTTCTGGTGCCTTCCCTTCTCCCTGCTATGAAAATGGGATGTGACAAAGCAGAACCACCCCCTAACAAGGAGAACTCGTGGAGCTCGGTGCTTGGAGTAGTCATAGCCAGCCTGCAGCTGGCAGGATGGGGACTGCAGGGTGCATTGAGGGACATGTATTGTAAGCAGTGGGACCTGTTGGCTTCTGTTGCATTGACTAATGAAAGCGGACGAGTACGGAATCCTACCCCTACATAGGTTGGTTCCCAATCCAAAGACGTCCTTACCCTCACAGAACAGTCCCACTTATATCTCCCAGCAGTGGCTTAGAAAGCAAGATGGCAGAGATGTTTCTTGGATGCCTTCTCTGTCTTGGCAGGCTGTGGCCTCACTGGAAAAAGCAACCATCAGAACTGGCGTCACTGGCTGCATTAACAATCAACACTCCACAGAAACAGGTCATAAAAAAACAAATGCTTGAAACTGGCCAAACGTTTTCCCTTGCTATTTCCAACTCAGGGTTTCAATGTTTTTATCACATGACTAGAAAGTTCTACCATCTTAAAAATGTACATTTATTCAAGAAAACACTGGTGGCTTTTTAGAAATAAACTGCTTTCTGAACAAGAGAAGAGATGCCAAGGAACAAGAAAAGCTTGTTAACTAACTCCTTAGCGTAATGAAGTATAAAAGACATCTCTTTTTATGTCTCTCTTCTTGATGACATGGCTTTGGAAAGCAGTCAAGTTCCACAGAACCAAACAACCACATTTAAGAGAATTTGGTTCATTAGCAGAAATACATCTCATGATGAATAGAAAATGAGAAAAAAAATTTGGAATCAAATACGCTGAGGAGTTCTGGGAAGATTTAGGGGTAATCTCTTCAAAGAACTTCTCATATTATGGGTACCTGTGTTGTAGTACCACTTCATCCAAGACCCTGGAATTACCACAGAGGCCTCCACTGCAGAATTTGACAAGTCCAACAAGCACCTTTTAAAGATGAGGAAAGAAGGGATAGGACTTGTCTAAGGTCACAAGACAAGATAGTGGTTAAACTGGAACTAATACCTGCTTCATAATGTGACCACTTTCAACAACTGCATTTCTTTCCCATGAGATTGTCAGTGAACATCATTTTCCTCTAGGAACTGATGGCTCACTGGCAAGTGAGGTGCCGTGCTTGTTGGGGCCCGTGGGCAGAGGGGTTTGAACCCCCCGTGTAGTCTGTTGGAAGGGAGAATGCCAAAGTGGGGGTAGTTAGAGGATAGTGGCAAAGCCAAGAGGTGGACTGGGTGGGCTTTGGCCCCTTCCTCATAACTGACAATAGTCCCCAAACCACCTCAATTACTCTAATTAAAACTCCTTGTATGCAGATGCAACTTCTAGACCAGCTACTTGGTGTCCTCTTCCCTAAAGCCATCTGGTCCAGGGAGAGCTTCCTGGGAGGTAACTCTTTGAGGGGCTTCTGGGTTTTCCTGCCAGCAAGAGGAGATGAGAACAGAAATTTCCCAAGGATGGTCATGTGGGGATGGGGCTGGCCAATGGGAAGGTGCTGCAGGGCACAGCCCACTCTGCAGGGTAATCATTTCTTTTACCTTCTTAGTTTGACATAAATATAGACTTACAGGAAGTTGAAGTTCTCATGAAACTTTCATCCAGCTTCCCCCAGTGGTGACACCATGTATAACTGTAGAGCACTATCAAACCTGGAAATGGATACTGGTACAACACTATGCATGAGACTTCAGATCTTATTCAGTTTTTATCATTAATTTTTTTTATTATTAGAGCACCTGTAAGTTTACAAAAAAATCATGCAGAAAATACAGAGTTCCCATATAGCAACTGCCTCATACTCATAATTTTCCCTGTTATTAACACTTTGCCTCAGTGTGGTAACTTTGCTAGAACTGATAAGACAATATTATTATAATCATATAATTAACTATAGTCCATAGTTTATATTAGAGTTCTCTCTTTCTGGTTGTATAGGATAATGTTGTGGTTTGTTTTTAAAGTTTTATTCTGACAAACATATATATGACTTAAAATTCCCATTTGTGTGTGTCATGAATATATATGTGCACAGAGTTAAGATGGCCTTTTTCAGAGATGGTTGATACATCTCTTCCTGTGCATTCCACTTTGCCATCTGGGCCCTACATTCTAAGATGCCTTGGGAAGGTGCTTCTGCCCATAGAGTTTTGAGTGCAACTGCTTTCATTCCTGGTCCTGCCCCCACCCCTGGGAATCAGCCATGGTTCTGTTTGTCTTGGGTCAGGAGATAAATCCAAGATACATATCTCTGGCTCTACCCAGCATCTTGCCTCCCTCTGACCACTGAAGTTTGCTTCTGGGAAGAGCTTTCCGCACCCATCTTCTACTTCCCTTAGATAAGAGAGTGCACTCCCGGAGCTTGCTCAGCTGCCCAAGCAAAGGGACTTCTAAGGGCTTCCTCTCAATGCCAGACATATGAAAATCCCAGCTCCTGGCACACCCAGGCCTCAAAGCTGCACCCCACTAGATTGTCCCTTTAGCTATTTCAACACAGGGTCACTCAACTCAAGAATGGACTTCTGTGTGCAGGGCCCAGAGGCCGTGACCAGGAAGGCTGGTGGGAAGGTGAAGTCCAGGCGGGAGGCCAATGGGGAAGCCCCAGAGAGTGTCCCAGGATCCATATGCTGATGAGAAGGCTTTCCTCAGGAAGATGAAACTGCATGCAGCTGGTGTACAGCTCACTTCTCAACACATGACATAATTCTTTACATCTCAAAATTAAGGAAAGTAAGAAATTCATCATTGTTTTGGGGAGTCCCTTCCAACATCATGCAGAGATTTGGGGGCTCTCGGGCAATCCCAAACCATTGCAGGAGCTTTTGGCCACAAGGCCCCAGGTGGTCTCTGCTTTTAGACACACTTCCTAGGCTGCACAATCCTTGATGCACACTCTCCTTCCAGACCACTGACATCGGGCTCTGGTCCACTGAGCACCCCAGAGCATCTTCCTGTGAGGCTATCCGGAGAGCCAAGCCTAACTCTCCATCTCTCCTTTGATCTGGGTGGGGGTGGGGGGGCAGTCACTCAAAGGCACTCTCCTTTCTTCTCACACTTCTGGACCACTTAGCGTTATCCCTTCAATGATGTGTTTAAAAAACACATCAATAGAGGAAGTATAATGTTCTGTCAAATTATGCTTTCCATTCCACCATCCAAAATGCCCTTAAGCACAAGAACACAAATGTTTGGCCACTGGGTTTGAAGAGGAAAATGTTATATAGCAAAGAGAACAAAGCATGATAATGGATTAGGGCATTTTCCTACCATGTGTCTGCCGTGGGTTTGTGGTCCCAGGCCACCATCCAAGAGCCCACCACCAGCACTTTCCTGCACAGAGTCCCACAGACATTCCAGCTGCCACCCTGCTGAACTCTTATTTTTGTAAATAAGATAAGGAACTTATTCATTCAAATCAATAAGAGCAGTGTTTACTGATCATAAATACTTAATTAGCTCAAGCTACAACAATAATAAAACCATGAATAAAAACATGACATATTGAGAGATTAGTTGCAGAAAAGCTGACGTAAGGCTGGCCTAGGGAAATTTCTGGAGGGTTGTGTAAGTCAGAAACAGTGAGTAAAAAGTGAGCCATGACAGGTACTTCATTAGAGGAAATTTAATACAGGGATGTGGTTAAAACATGTAAAGCCCATGAGGAGACTGGGAGGCAATTCAGAGATGAATGGACTCAGGAAGCCACTGCAATCCTGTAGTGGAAAACTCTTCCACAAGGAGGAAGTAGAATTACCAGAGAGATGGGGCCACAATCAGAGAGGCTGCCCAACAGGAGCCAGAAACACCACTTGTTTCAGTCTCCTGGCTGCTAAAATAAATACCATACAATGGGTTGACAAACAATGGGAACTTATTGGCTCATGATTTTGAGGCTAGAAGATGTCCCAAATTGAGGTATCAGAAGGCAATTACCAGAATGTAGACCAAGACCAAGAACTTGACCAAACTGGGGTACATAATTCAAGTCATTGCACCACCCAACACAGGTTAGGGGGTGCTTAGAATACCCTCCAATCTTACACCAA
Organism: Choloepus didactylus; assembly: GCF_015220235.1. Taxonomy (NCBI): domain Eukaryota; kingdom Metazoa; phylum Chordata; class Mammalia; order Pilosa; family Megalonychidae; genus Choloepus; species Choloepus didactylus. Next base: position 161,436,786 of record NC_051311.1, on the reverse strand, counting down.
TGCCCCAAAAGGTACATAGACCCAAAAACTCATTGGCAAAGGAGACTGGGAAATGCAGTTCTCTATGAGACCCTGTGATATGAGCAAATGAGTAGAAGGATGAATCTAAGCGCAAATAATGAACAAAAGCAGGGAATAGATGCTTTATATAAAAGTGACTCAAAGAGCCAGTTAAATTCTTTGCTTTTCAGCATTTTGTTTGGTAGGTCATGATGGAGCCTAATGTGTGTGAGGGGCAAGAACCATAATTGCATGAAGGTCACTCGGGGATGGAGAGAAAACCTTGAAGATAAACAGAGGCCACAAGGCTATGAAGTTACAGCTACTCACAAGCAGTGGGTGAGGGGAGTGGGACAGCTGGCCTGCCTGCCACAGAGGAGTGTCAGGGAGGGATAACTACAGTGGGAACCATGTCACAGGGGAATATCTCATGTAATCATTGCAACTGTAGACTTGAGAAAACTTAGGCATAGGGACATTAGGCAACTTGTCCTAAGTAACACAGCTGGGAATAGATGAGAGGGAAAAGAGAGGGGGGTTAAAACCAAGAATCATGTAATCAAGGAGGACCGTGCAAACATGGGTTGCTTTGTTCATCATGTCATATTTATGTTTCTTCTTTCTTCCTTTTCCATCTTTCTCTGCCTCCTCCAAATAACTAATGTTACTTGATCTCTTAAAATATGCTAAGCATCTCTGCTTACATTTCAATTGTGCCATCTCATTTAATCCATGCAACAACACCAATTTATCTTGTGCTCCAGATATAGAAACAGGTTTCAAGAGATTTGCCCCCAATTAGAGAGTGAAAAAGTAGCAGAGTTACAGTCAAATTGTCCCACCTCTAAAATCTGTGGCCTTTCCACTGTATTACACTACCTCTCAAAAGACTGTTAAAACTCACACATCTATGGCCAATTTTTGACAACAGTGCCAAGACAATACAATGAGGAAAGAACAATCTTTTCAACAAAAGTTGTTGAAACAAGTGGATGTCTACATTTTAGAAAAATAAATTTAGAAACTTCCTCCTCACCAAATAATTCAAAATGGGTCATAGACCCAAATATGAAAGTGAAAACTGTGAAACTTCTAGAAGAAAACAGAAGAAAAATCTTTGTGACTTTGAGTTAAGCAAAGATGGTTTAGGTATGGCACCAAACATGATCCTTGAAATAAAAACTGGTAAGCTGGATTTGATCAAAATTAACAAAAAGACAAGCCACAGACTGGGAGAAAATATCATATGTCTGATAAAGGGCTTGTATCAAGAATATATAAAGAACATTTACCTTTAATAAGAAGAAGATAAACAATCTTGGCAAAAGATTAAAATAGACAGTAATAAACACATGAAAAGCTATTCAATATCATTAGTCATCAGGAAAATGCCAGTTAAGACCACAGTGAGTGTTCTAGTTTGCTAAAGCTGCTGGAATGCAAAACACCAGAGAAGGACTGGCTTTTATAAAGGGGGTTTATTTGGTTACACAGTTACAGTCTTAAGGCCATAAAGTGTCCAAGGTAACACATCAGCAATCAGGTACCTTCAGTGGAGGATGGCCAATGGTGTCCAGAAAACCTCTGTTAGCTGGGAAGGCACGTGGCTGGTGTGTCTGCTCCAAGTTCTGGTTTCAAAATGGCTTTCTCCTAGGACGTTCCTCTCTGGGATGCAGTTCCCCAAAAATGTCACTCTTAGTTGCACTTGGGATATTTGTCCTCTCTCAGCTTCTCCAGAGCAAGAGTCCACCTTCAACGGCCATTTTCAAACTGTCTCTCATCTGCAGCTCCTGTGCCTTCTTCAAAGTGTCCCTCTTGGCTGTAGCTCCTCCTCAAAAGTTCACTCTCAGCTGCACCGAGGTCCCTCTGTCCGTCAGCTCATTTATATGGCTCCAGTGACTCAACTCAGACCTACCCCAAATGGGCAGAGCAACACCTCCATGGAAATTATCCAATCAGAGTCATCACCCACAGTTGGGTGGGGCACATCTCCACAGAAACACTCAAAGAATCACAATCTAATTAACACTGATAACCTCAGCTCATACAAGATTACATCAAAGATAATGGCATTTGGGGGACACAATATATTCAAACCGGCACAATGAGATACCACTACATATCCATAAGAATGGCTATAATAAAAAACACAATGTCAATTGTTGATAAGCATGTAGAGGACTTGAAACCCTCACACACTGGTCATGAGAACAAACTACTACAGTTACTTTGTCAAAGAGTTGGACAGTTTTTTAAAAAACTAAACATAGGCTTACCCTACGCCAAACAATTCCACTCCTAAGTATCACCCAAGAGGAATGACACATATTTCCAAAGACTTCCGTGCAAATGTTCATAGCAGCATTATTCATAATAGCCAAAAAGGGGAAACAATCACATTAACTGGTAAATGTATAACAATATATGGTATACCCATATGATGGAATGCCATGTAACAATAGAAGGAAAGCACAACTGATACTAGCAAGGACATGGATGAACTTCAGAAACATTACGCTAAGTGAAAGAAGCCAGACACAAGACAGCACATATTGTATGATTTCATTTATATGCAATTTCTAGAAAAGGCAAAACTCTAGAGACAGAAAGTAAGTCAGTGGTTGCCTGGGGTCAAGAGCAGGAGCAGGGCTGGGTTGCAAATGGACACAAGGGAATTTGGGGACATGACGGAAATGTTCTAAATGTTCAAAAGCTGGATTTTAGTGATGATTACCCAGCTACATAAATCTACTAAAAGCCACTGAATGCACAATTAAATGGAATGAATTTTATGCTATGCAATAAAGCTGTTAAACAACTTTTACTTAGAATTAGTAATTATGACGTTAATGGCTACATTATATTCCATCAAAGAGAAGTGCCATATTTTACTAAACAATTCTCCAACTATTGATTAATGAGATTATTGCCAATTTTTCCCTATTTTAAATGCTTTGATCAATTATCCTTGTTCGTGAAGTTTTACTCACAACCATTTCTTAATGATTTCCTTGGGGTAGCTTCCCAGAGAGGGAATACAGGACAAAGGGACTGCCTTCCACCCTGCCTCAGTTTACCCCAGAGTTGCTAAAATATGAGGGACATTTGATTTCTTTAATGTTATGCAAGGTTAAACATTGAGTCCAGCAATGGATTGAAACACACAGAATATGTTAAAAATCCAGGTGTTCATAAAAGTACTAAATAAACAAGCAACAAACAAAAAATTATGTGGTTGCCTTTGGAGGATCCTAAGAAATAAACTAATTCTGAAAAGTGTTAAAAAAATGTAAAAGACTGGGCAGAGATTCAAGCATTTATTCATATTTGTTGTAAAACCTGTATTTCTGGGTAACAAAATGTGATCATTCTAGCTGGTAAATGCAGAAGGCAAATAAATAGTCACTCCAGCTAGTACATGCATAAGAGAAAAATATAATTAGGAGATCATCATTTTGTGATCCCCCCAAGTCACTATCCTGAGAAGCCTTTACTTGTCATAAAAGGAGTGGCCCCAGGGGTACTGAGGGTGGGTGTTAATACAAAAATGGGGGAGCAGGGGCAAAAATGCCAAATGCACCAGTCCAGGGGTCTAGATGAACTGACCCTGCTCAGAGGATGTCTCTAGAAAGCTGAGCTGGATGGATTGAGAGGAGCCCCCTGGCTTGTCCAAGGCCCTCGTGGGGAGGTCTCCACACCAGCCAATGAGGGCATCAAAGTGCTGCTCCCAGCCTGACCAAATGGAGGCTCCAGGAGAGCCCCCCTTCACTGACTGACCATTCGTGAGCCAGGCCAGCTCCTCTGCAAGGAGGTAGATGTGAGCCAGGGAAGACATCCGTGCACACCTGGTCACCATGTGCCTTGTGGGACCCCGAGCAGCGTGGGCTTTACTGAGGAGACAGCAAGACCCCTCACCCCCAAGTTTAGAGTTCCGGAGGCTTGGAGGTGGGGCTCATACGTGTACGTGAACCGGCCGCACCCAGCGCTGACTGCCTCCAACACCCTCAGGACTGCGAGATTTATAAATATCTTTACAGTGAGAAGGGAAGAATGACATTTTCCGATTCCTAGCAAACAAAGCAAGCCCCCTCTGACTTTACACCAGTGGAGCAATTGCTTACAAAATACACACCCCCTCCTCTCGTGTTGATAATTTTCTAGAACTCACAACACTTCTCAGCAATAGGATCTTTTTGTCTCTCATTTACAGAGTGGGGAAAACTGAGCCTCCAAGAAACCAGCAGAGAGAATTAGGCAGCGTCAGGAACCGCTAAGTGGCAGAATTCAGCCAATCAGGTCTCCATCCTTTTCTCCAGCCCCAGGAAGGTCAAAGCCTGGCATCCTCCAGGATGAAGGTTGAAGCAAGGGCTGGAGGTGGGAAGTGGGAGGTGGGGTTGGGGTCCCCAGTTCTGTCCACATTTGCTCATGCACCCTTTATTGTCTGTGTCTGTTCCATGCTCACCTCCTCTCATCACCTGTCTGTATGTCTGTCTGTCATCGCCAGCCCAGGGGTTCCCCTGCTCTGCGCTGCTCCCACCCCATCGTGCTCCCACCCCACAGTGCTCCCCAGCTGGTTCCTTACAAGGCCAGGGGACAGAAGAAACTTTGCCCACCCAGAGGCCAACGTGCCGGGTCGAGCCAGCCAAGCTGGGGTCTGGGTTAAACACGTGGAGGAGAGGGAGGCATTTGTAAGCCGAGCTCCAGCAGGCGCTGGGAGTACCCGCTTCTCCTTCCAAGCAGGAGCAGCTGAGCGCAGGCTCCGCCTCCATCGCCGGCTCCGCCCTCCCGCCAGGCTCAGGTGAGCGGCGCGGAGAAGTACACGAGCGCCACCTGCCGGCCACACCGGGATCTGCAGAGAGCCGGGACATCCACAGACAGCCTGGCAGGTGGATCTTTCTAGAACATCCTTAGAATGGTTCTAATCTGGAGTATTTGGTATAAACCTCTACATAGTGAAGTGCATTGCTGTGAGGGTTTATTTATAGGTGTTTTGGTTAAAATAAGTAATTTGTAAAATTATGGCCATTTTTGAAAACACACAAAAAAGGGGGAAACTCCCACCTCTCTAACACAACCACAACTACTTTTTGTGTTTCTCTCTCATATCTTCTTTCCACTGTATTTACACTTCTACATAATGACAATAATGGGGATAAGGTAGCCCAGGGGTCTGCAAATTTTATCATAAAGTAAATATTTTCAACTTTGTGTGCCAGTGCCTCTCAGACATCTCAGCTCTGTGGGTGCAGCAGTAAGGCAGCCACAGACAGCAGCTGAGCAAGATTTAGCCTGCAGGCAGTAATTTGCCAACCCCTGGTGGAGCCGATGGGAATTTGCAACCACCATCTCAGCTGTGCAAAATGTGTTTCCCACATTATTTTCTTTAAATCATGTGCCAGCTCGGCTGGGCTATGGTGTAGGTTTAAGTCATTTGTCAGTTGATTGCATCTATGGCCGATTTCATCTACAATTAACAAAGGAAATGGCCTTCAGTAAGGTCTCATCAGTCATGTGAAGGCCTTAAAGAGAGAACTGATGATTTACGCAGGCAGAAAGGAGAAGCCATGGGTAGCAGGCAGAAGCTGGAAGTCAACGGAACCTCTGAAGAGTAAGGAGAAGATGTCATGTGCATTGCCATGTGACAGAAAAGCCAAGGACCCTAAAGGATTGCCAGCCAGCCAGAAGGCACCAACCCCAGGAGGAAGCCAGCCCTCTAGCTTCTGAAACTATAAGCCAATAAAATCCTGTTGTTAAGTCAGCCCATTGTATGGTATTTGTTTAAGCAGCTGGGAAATTAAAACATGTGGTAAATGTGTCTTCAAACCCACAACTCTCTCAACTCTCTGGCATGTTGTTAGGTCCATTTTCCATTGGTTACTCCTGTCACACCCCAGCCTGGGCCATGGGAAGGTCCTTGGGGTCCCCAGACGTCCCTCTGGGTCTTGGGCCTGCTGTGTTGCTGAGGAGCAGGGAGGCCCCTGACGCCATGTGGTCCCAACCACTCTTGGTCCAGCCCATGCCACACAAACCTGTTGGGTTTTGAGGGTGATAAGGAAGACCTCAGACAAACACTCACACACACACACACACACACACACACACACACACACACACACACTCAAAAGAGCAGACCCACTTACCCAGAATCACTGCCACCCATCAAGTCTCCCTGGGGCTGTGTGACAGTTGGTTTCATGTGTCAACTTGGCCAGTTGTGTGGTCAAGCAAGCACTGGCCTAACTGCTACTGTGAGAATATTTCATGAAATTAAATCATCAATGAGTTGATTGTATCTATGGCTGATTACATCTACAGTCAGCTAAGGGGAGTGTCTTCTGCAATGAGAGATGCTTAATCCAACCAGCTGAAGGCTTCAAAAGAAGTAATGACTTCAGCAGTCAGAAGAGAGAATTTCCATCTCTACTTCAGCCAGCCAGCCTCTCCTGGGGAATTAATCAAAAACCTTCATCCGAGTTTCCAGCTTGTAGCCTGTCCCTACAGAATTTGGACTTGTGAATCCCCACAGTTGTGTGAGACACTTTTACAAAATCTCATATTTGCATATATCTCCTGTTGATTCTGTTTCCCTACAGAAACCTGACTAACATAGGCGGGGAGGGCAAGAGAAAGATGGTTCTGAATTGCAGCTGCTGTCATCCTCCAAGGACCATCCCCTCGATGAGCAGAGGCTTCCCTAGAGCCAGGAAAGGAAAGTGTCTTCTAGGAGCTCTGCTTTCCCTCAGCACTGCACCCCCCCGATAAGGGAAGCAAAAAGGGCTTCTTCAAGTAATGGCGAACAAAACACCAGTAATTCTCTTCGTCTTCCCAAAGCCTTACCCTAGCACATCTTTGCATTCACACAAAGATTACTTACTTGTTGCCCCCTGTGGACCTGAGCCTCACTACCTCCTGGGTAAAGATTTGTCAATAGAGCTGCGCTGGCTGGTGGGATGTTTTCCTGTGTCCTCCTCGAGATGCTCAGGCTTCACAGTCTAACGGATCTCAGGTTAATTTATGGCTGTGTGATTACCAGCCATGGTCATATCTTAAGCCCTCTTAGCCTCCTTCAGTTTTCTCAGCTCCACCATGGGGCTCTATCTTGTCATATCCACCTCACTAGTCATTCTGAGGACAATGAGATAATGCCTGCACAGATTAAACGCTCAATAAAGGCTACATATTAATATTGTTCAGGTCACTTGATGAGCCACAGTTCAGGAACCAATCCTAATATTTTGTATTTATTTTTTAATTTACATAGGTAAAATCCCTTTTTTTTTTTTGAGTGGGAGCATATATAGTTCTATGAGTTTTGACAAATACATAGAGTCAAGTAACCCGGCCACAATCAGGACACAGAACAGTTCCACCAACCTGAAACACTCTCTTGGAATGGGCAAACTGTGGTCCATCCATGCAGTGGAGTATTATTCGGTGATAGAAAGAAATGAGCTCTCAAGTCACAAAAAGACACGGAGGAACCTTAAATGCATATTGTTAAGGGTGGGGGGTGGGGAAGCCAGTCTGAAAAGGCTACATACTGGATTATTTCAAACTTATGACATTCTGGAAAAGACAAAACTACAGAGACAATTTAGAAGATTGGTGGTTTCCAGAGATTGAGGGGAGGAGGGATGAATAGGTCAAGCCCAGGGCATTTTTAGGGCAGTGAAACTATTCCATACGATACTGTAATGGTAGGTATATGGTATGCATATGTCAAAACCCACAGAGCTGTACCACACAAAGTGAGCCCTACCTATAAACTTTAGTTAATAATAACGTATCAATATTGGTTCATCAATTGTAACAAATATACCACACTAATGCAAGATGGTAATAATAGGGGAAACTGAGGGCGGAGACATGGGATTTGTGGGAACACTCTGTACTAGTTGCTCATTTTTCGTAAACCTAAAACCACTCTTAAAAACAAAGTCTAGTCCCAGACCAGCAGGGGAAGCAGCTGGAGAAGCTGCAGCCTGCACCCTCTCCTGCCTGCCCTGGGGTCTCTCCTCCTTCCTTGTCCTCCTCCTCCACACCCCCCTTCCCCCTCTACCCACTCCCGGCCTCCCATCCTTCCCCTTCCCAGCAGCTCCCCTTTTCCCCATAGTCGCCTTGCACCTGCAGTTTCTGGCTTTCATACCCAACAGTGACCAATGACTCGACCACTCAAAGTCCAGCTCCCCAGAACACTGTTCAACCTGGACACCAGTGTGATTGAAGGTGGATTAAATGCCACTCTCACCATCCGGCTATTTATGTGGTACCATCGGAAGGAAAGGAGAACCAGTTAAGAAGATGCACGAGGAGAGTGGTGCACGTTATCAACATCTCAGAATGGAATTATCCTGAGAGAATTATCACTTTGGCTGGACCCACTAACGCCATCTTTAAAGCCTTTGCTACGATCATTGACAAACTGGAAGAGGACATCATCAATGACCAATAGCACAGCTGCCAGTAGATCCCGGTCACCCTGAAGCTGGTGGTCCCCACTGGTCAGTGTGGCTCTCTCATTGGGAAGGGGGGCTGCAAGAGCAAGGAAATATGAGAGAGTACAGGGACCCATGTCCAGGTGGCAGGGGATATGCTCCCCAACTCAACTGAGAGGCCAGCGCTATTGAGTGTGTCAAACAGATCTGTGTGGTCATGTTGGAGTCCCTCCCAAAGGCCATGACCATCCTGCACTGGCCCAAGCCGTCCAGTTCTCTGGTCACTTTTGCAGGTGCTCAGGACAGGTAAGGCACAGGCAGCGAGGAGGGACCACCTCTAGAGACCTAACCATTCAGGGACAGTAAGCCATTCCACAGCCAGATTTGACCAAGCTGCCCCAGTTGGCGAGCACTTTCCCCAGGATGGGCCAGCAGGTGTCCTTAAGCTTCATTCTTACCTTAGGTCGCTTGTCTGCTGATCAGATCTTTCTCCTCAACTCAGTGTTTCTCCTCAATGATTTTATTCCAGTAGTCTAACTTTCCTTTCAACGGTGCCGTAAGAAAGGAAGCCCAGCCCTCTCACGCTGACTCTCACACTCTGAATCTCAGGGAGCCTCATGTTCCTGACCCTGTGGCCAGCTTTGCCAACAGGGAACTCAGAGAGTAGCAGTCTTGGGAGAGTCACACAAGGATGTATTAAATCCTCAGCTCAAGGCAATGGCATCCCAGCCATTTCTCTAATTATTGGACCATCCAAGGGGTACTTGGTGGAGAAAAGAATCAGCAGCTCCTAGATTAAAGTAATTGTACTCTAGAATTTAGTCTAAGAAGGCTTGGGGAAATTTTACCCCCTATTGTATCTATGAGGGATTTCTCCTGAGACTTCCCATCAGCACCAGCCAGCCCAAAACCCGCCTCTGAGATGTTGTTACTGGGGACCCAGAACACAAAAAGCTGCTTAGAAAAAACTGTTTGAGGAAACCCTGTTTGTGAACTGCCAAAGAAAGGTGAGAAACAGAAGCTTCTGCTTGGGTCTGCAGAGTGGGGAGAGAAAGAAAGAGACCTTGCTTTTCACTCTCCTGGAAACTTGTCCAATCCCCAGTAAGATTTTTCCCTTCTTGGGTGCCTTTAATACTTTAAAATGGCTCTTCAGAAGCCAGCGAAACCCAGGATATATGTGTGCGTGTGTGTGTGTGTGTGTACCACTGGCACAGACATACGTACACAAGGACATGTACACACAATTCTCTTCCACGGCCAAGCCCATGCCCCTTCCCTGGCTCTGTGTTGTCAAAGACTCATCATACCCAACACCGACAATGATGATGAAGATAATGCAGCACCATTTATGGAAAGCTTTCTGCATCTGGATTTTGCACGCATTCTTTTTATGCAAACTTTTCTTCAATCTTCATGGTAATCCATTGGAGAAATGTAGCCAGGGGCACGCAGGCTCCCAACCTGGCTTCCAGCCACGTGGAGAGCAGCAAAGAAAAACTGGGGTCACCAGCTCCCAGCTCTACAGCACGCTGGCCCTGCAGGGCTCTGACAGCCCCTCAGAAGTGATGCTAAAATGCTTTCTAAATGTTCCCATGACTGGTTTTCTCTTTGATCTTTACATGCACATGGGGACAGCATGTGCGCTTTCACAACTGTTAGTTGATTGGATCCTCTCAGATTGAATCACTTCTCAAGAAGTGATTTTCTTGGGATTTGCATTTCATGGAAGGGTAGGATCATCCCCCTGTCTCCCAGGGGTCTTCCCTCAGCTCAACTCCACTCACTGACTAGGAGCGCCAGGGTCCTGGGTCCTCTGGGCAGCTTAGAGACACCTGCCCACCCTTGCCAGGACACGTACCTGCACGTGGGCCCCGTGGGGCTTGTAGCTCTTCTGAGAGCAACTTCTCTTATCCCTCTTGCCCCTTTCTGCCTGCTCAGGGGGAGCCAACTCTGGGTGCCCGCTCAGGCAGACCCAGGTACTTCCCTGATCATTTTTTAATGATAAATCACCCCCCAGACAGCTTCAGCTGTAGAAAACAAGCCCAGTTCAACATGGAGGACAGGCAGGCCCTGGTCAGGGCTGAAGTTTTCCGTGGGCCTTGAAGCCGAGCGTCTCCCTGGCCCAGACCCAGAGGGGAGACAGGAGGGAGTGGGAGGGGATGCATGGAAAGAAGACAAGACAGCCTGGCCAGGGGGAGGTCTCCTTTTCCCTGGGGCTTCTGGGGTGCTTCAGAGCCAGGCCCCACTGCCCTGCACCTCCTTGACTTGGGTGAAGGCTTCCTATTTGGAAATTGCTGCTTCCTTTGTGAGCCCTAGAGCTCCTGTCTATTGGTAGCCGTTCCTCTGCTCAACCTGTCTGGCCTGTGGGGCGGCCACACATTGAGGTCCACAGCCACCCTTCCTCCAGCAGACCTCACCTCAGCACCTGCTCCCAGGAAGGGGCTATGCAGGGACATAGCTGTCCTCCCCATAAGCTGTGAGGCCAGTAGCAAACTGCGCTGGGTTTTGTTCCTGTCTTAGCATCTGCCACCAGGCCTGATGCAGTACATCTAGGCAGCAGTCGGAGAAGTGAATGTGCACAGCATTTCATGCACAGCGCCACACACACAGCAACACACACAGCACCACACACACACACACCACAGCACCACACACAGCATCACACAGAGCAACACACACAGCACCATACACATGCACCACACAGCTCTAAACACACAGATGCACACTGAGAGCTCTACACACACAGCTCTAAACACACAGATGCACACTGAGAGCTCTACACACACAGCACCACACACAGAACATCACACACAGCTACACACACATAGCACCATCCACAGCTCCACATACAGCACCACACACACACACACACACACACACCAAACAGCAGCACACACAGCATCACACACGGCACCATACACAGCTCCGCACACACCACACACAGCACCACACATAGCATCGCACACAGCACCACACACAGCTCCACACACACCACACACAGCATCACACACAGTATCACACACACCACACCAGCACCACACACAGACTCCACACACAGCACCCAAAGAAGTTTAAGGCACACCCCCAACATCATAAGGAACTCAACCTTTTTAGATGGACCAGCCACTGGGCTTCCAGAAAAGGAGCGGCTTATCCCAAATTGCTGATTTGTAGCCACAAGCTTGGTCTTTTCTCTAGTACCTTTGCTTCACATCTAAATAGACCTCCTGGCTTCCCCTTTCACACCTCAGCCGGCTGAGGGACTCTTGCACCGAATGTAGTCAATCCTGACCTGTCCAGAACCTTCCAGCCTGGGCTGGAGCCAGCTGTGACCAGGAAAGGCCCAGCTGAGAATTCCTGGGTTCCGCGGACCCCTGTCTGCTGAGTGTGGTGGAGCTCTGGATCTCACCTGCCCATTACCTGCTGTCCCTGCCCAGGCCCCCGGATCTCCATCCTGGCCTGCTCCCACTGGACCAGCCGGCCAAGCTCCCAGGATCTGGCAAGATCTTGCCAGTCTCCTCTTTTCTGTGGGCAAATTCTGCTGCTTGCCAGCTTCCCAAACGTTGGCTGGAACAGCCATAAATAAACCGAGCTCTCCTCTCCTGGCTTGGAGCAGCAATGTCGCCTCGGAGCCCACTATGGACTCTCACCTACCGGCTTGCATTTCCTAATCTGAGGGGACATTGGCGAGCTAAACCCATTTGTGTTGGGTAGTTGGTCTACCCTACTCAGAGCCCCTGTTATGTCTGGGGACATTTGCAAACTCTCTTCCACCCTCTCAACTTTCCTTCATCTGGGCTCCTGTTTGCGTTCCAGTGTGCCTTGCCGCTGGGCTGCTGCATTTCACAGACAAAGAGATCAAGACGCTGCAGTTAAACAGGCTCATCCCAGCAGGTGTTTCAGGATTTCTTGAAACCAACACCATTTCACAAGCTGTATAACTAGCAAGGATCATATATGCCCTGATGTAGTAAGTTACTGTGACCACTAGGGGTCAATACGCCCTCACAATTTTCTCAGCCTCCTGCTCTTTTTAGTCCTACTCGAGTGGTACTGACAGATCCAAGTTCAGCTGGGATCTCCCTATCAACTGAGGGCAAAGTGTGCAATGAGGGAACCAGTTCACAGGAAATGGCTCACCGGAGGATAGTCTGTACAGAAGACCTCTCAGAGCCACAGAAAGGACCCAGGCTTTGCAATATGACAGGGTGATTCTAGCAGCCTCCCATGCTCGATAGCCTGGTGCCCCAAGAGAAAGAAACAGAACCAAAATAAAATTAAATGAAATGAACAGAAAGGTGATGAGGAAACAGCAAACTTTTCATATTTATTTTCAGGCCTGTCTCCTGAAGGTGGCCGAGTCACTAAACTTTTCTGAACCTGTGCTTCCTAATTTATAAAATGGGGATGGGCCACTCTTACAGCCCAGAGGAGAAAGTGGCAACCCTGGGCCCATAGCAATGTCTGGCTCCCTCCTCTGGGGGAAGACCCTCAACCTCCTGCATCTGTTCATTTCCAAACCACTAGGACCATCTGACTCGTCTTTGGCTCTTAAATATAGGAGCTGCCCTTTAATCATCAACAGCTCTCATCTCCAAGGCGAGCTTTCTTTGCAGAGTGCCAGCCGGGCCACATGGCTGGATTTGTACACTTTGGGGCCCATATTGGATGGGCCTGGCACTGATGGCACATGTGACTCTCCCATCCTGGCCAACACAAGTTTGTGGGTATAAAAGAGTGTCAGTAGTTTTCTGGGGCTTCAGTAAAGGGGAAACTGGAAATACAAGGCCTTCAAATGATAGCTATGGTGGCAAGTACTTTGCATTGTGCGTGGCAAAGTGTAGGCACTCAATCAATGGCTGCTGTATTGTCCTAATCCACTAATCAACTAGATGTAGTGTTAGAATCCAGGTGACCAGATATGGTCTGTGAAACCGGGCCATGGCTCCCCAAAGGAGAGAAAAGTCCTTTCCGCTGACTGAAACATGTAACAGGTCTCCCTTTGTTCTTTGCAAAAAGAAGCTTTGAGCAACTTTTTTTCCCCATCTTTCTCTTTCCTGCCCTACTCCAAGCTGGACAGACAGACGGCTCTGTCTGTGTCTGAGGCATTCCCTACAAGGACACAGACTTCACCTGACCATACAGTAGAGCTGGTGGTCCAGCAAGAGTGTCAGGTTGAGTTGTGCAGTTGCCCCAGGACCTGAGATTCTGGTTTTATGGGTTGGATTGCAGCTGCTCCCCCAAAGAGATGTTCAAGTCCTAATCTCCAGTCCTGTGACTGTGACCCTATTTGGAAATAGGATCTTTGCATCTGATTAGTTAAGATGAGGCCAAAGTAGATGAAGGAGGGCTCACATCTAGTATGACTAGAGTCTGTATAAGGAGGAAATTTGGATGCAGAGAAGATAACCATGTGCAGGAGGCCGAGATGGAGTTATTCTGTGGATTGCTGGCAAGCCACCGCCGGGACCCTACAGACCTCAGAGGGAGCATGGCCCTGTGGACACTTTGGCTTGGACGTCTAGCCTCCAGAATTGTCAGAGATGTCTGTCATATTAAGCCACCTAGTTTGTAGTACTTTGTTATGGCAGGACTAGGAAACTCAGACACCAGTCCACCTCTCTCATCAGTTTGAGGAATGCTGACTTTTCCAGTACAACATAGGAAGCCTGAGTTTCACCAGCTTTTAAGGATAAAATTTTTATAAAATGAACTTTGAAGTCAAACGGACATAGAAAGAGTGCAGCTTAATTAATTTTCACAGAGTAGCACACACAAGTGAAGAAAGAGGATAGCATTAGTATCCCAGAAGGCCCGGTGGGGTTCCCTTCCATCCAGCACCCACCTTCTCTCCAAAGATAACCACCATTCTGCCTTCTACTGCCATAGGCAAGTTTGCCTGTTTCGATATTTATGTAAATGAAATTATATAGTATGTGCTCTTTAGCATCTGTGCCTTTGACCCAATGTTATGACTGTAAATTTCATCAGTGTTGTTGCATGTTGCATGCCCAGTTTATAGAGGCTCGAATGTCAGGTCTCAGTCCACTCCTTGCAGAGGAGCATCTTCAAATGGGTGTCTTACCTGTGCTCACAAAGGGTATCCATCCCAAGGCACCATGCAGCATCAGAGGCTCACGATGCTTCCAGAGCTTGTGGGCTGCTGGAGCATGGGGACACAAGGAGCCTTCCTTCCTGCAACCCAGTCCAGGGCACATTATGGTCATTGACTTGAAACTTTTCCCCATTTCTAATTTAAGTACATAGTGTTATAAATTTCCCTCTCAGCACAGCTTTAGTTACATCCCACATATTTTGGTCTGTTTCATTTTCATTCAGTTTTACATATTTTTTATTTCCCATTTAGAGAATTTTTTATGTTGTCATTCTTTTATTGATGTCAAGTTTGATTCCATTATGGCCAGAGAACACACTCTGTCTGGTATCAAGTACTTTAAATTTGTTGAGATTTGTTGTATGGCTCAGGATATTGTCTGTCTTGGTGAAAGTTCCATGGGTGCTTGAGAAAGAAATGTGTATTCTGTCGTTGTTGGACAGAGTGTTCTCTATGTAAACATCACTTAGATCCTTTTGGTTGGTTGTGTGGCTCAGAACCTGTATATCCTTGCTGATTTCCTATTCAATCAGTTCTCAAGAAAGGAGTTTTGAAGTCTCCAACTATAATTACAGATTTGTGTATTTCTACTTTCAGATCTTTCAGTTTCTGCTTCATGTATTTTGAGACTCTGTTGTTTGGTGCATTTAGGATTGTTATGCTTTCCTAGTGAACTGATTCTTTTTTTCATTATATAATGTCCCTCTTTGTCGCTAGTAATTTTCCTTGCTCTGAAGTTTGCTTTATTGGATGTTAATACAGCAACTTGTTTTTTCTTTTAAATTACAGTTTTGATATTATATCTTTTTTCATCCTTTTATTTCTACCTATATATATCATTGACTTTAAAATGAGATTCTTGTAAACAGCATATAATTGGGTCTTGTTTTCTTATCCGTTCTCCTAATCTGTCTTACGATTGGTGTAGTTCGACCATTGCATTCAAAGTAATTGTTGATGTGTTAGGTCTGAAGTTTGCAATTTTTTATTTGTTTTCTCTGCTCCTCATCCTCTGTTTCTTATTTCTTGCCTTCCTGTGGGTTACTTGAGCATTTTAGGACTCCATCTTAATTTATTGAGCAATACTGAATTAACTCTTTGCATGGTTTTGTAGTGGTTGCTCTGGTTGTTACAATATGAATATGTGACTTATCAGGGTCTACTGGTATCAATATTTTACCACTTCAAGTGAACTGTGGAAACTTCACTTCCATATAGGTCATCTCCAATTTTAAATATCACGGTCTTTTTTTTTTTTTTTAAATATCATGGTCTTGAGTCTCACATGGTATTGTAATTTTTGTTTCAGTCTTCAAAGAGGATTTATAAAACTCTTGAGGAAAAGGAGAGTCAATGGTATGTACTCATATTTCTGCTCTTTTGGCTGTTCTTTCTTCCTTCCTTAAACCTCATTCTTTCCTTTACTATTTCCTTTCAGTGTGAAATTTACTTTTTAAATAATCTTTGTGAGTAGCCCTTCTAGCAACTAATTTGTTTAATTATCCTTCCACTGAGAATGTATTTATTTCTCCTTCATTCATGAAGGATAGTGTCACTGTTCTAGTTTGCTAATGCTGCCAGAAAGCAAAACACCAGAAATGGATTGGCTTTTATAAAGGGGGTTTATTTGGTTACACAATTACAGTCTTAAGGCCATAAAGTGTCCAAGGTAATGCATCAACAATCAGGTACCTTCACTGGAGGATGGCCAATGGCGTCCGGAAAACCTCTGTTAGCTGTGAAGGCACGTGGCTGGCATCTGCTCCAAAGTTCTGGTTTCAAAATGCCTTTCTCCCAGGACGTTCCTCTCTAGGCTGCGGTTCCTCAAAAATGTCACTCTTAGTTGCACTTGGGGTATTTGTCTTCTCTTAGCTTCTCCGGAGGAAGAGTCTGCTTTCAATGGCTGTCTTCAAAATATCTCTCATCTGCAGCTCCTGTGCTTTCTTCTAAGTGCCCCTCTTGGCTGTAGCTCCTCTTCAAAAGTTCACTCTCAGCTGCACTGAGATCCCCCTGTCCATCAGCTCATTTATATGGCTCCAGTGACTCAACTTAGACCCACCCTGAATGGGCAGAGCAACACCTCCATGGAAATTATCCAATCAGAGTCATCACCCACTGCTGGGTGGGGCACATCTCCACAGAAACACTCAAAGAATTACAATCTGATCAACACTGATAACATCTGCCCACACAAGATTACATCAAAGATAATGGCATTTGGGGGACACAAAATATTCAAACTGGCACATTCTACCCCCTGGATCCCAAAATGACATTATCTTTCCATATACAAAATACACTCATCCCACAACATCACAGAAATTTACATCATTTCAGTAGCAATAGTTAAATATGAGATCCCATCAAAATCAGTTACAAACATGGTCTGTCCTAAAGCAAAATTCCCCCCAACAGTGGACCTGTAAACTTAGAACAAGTTATGTGCTTCCAATATACAAACGAGGGACATTCATAGGATAAACATTTCCAATGCCATAAGGAGAAACTGAAAGGGAAACAGGGTTAACAGGACCAAAACAGTTCCTAAAACCTGCAGGACAAACTCCATTAGATTTCAAAGTCTGAGAGTCATTAACAGAAAGACGTTGCATCCTTGGGGCTTGAGAGAGGGGGAGTCTAACCCTTCCTAAAGGCCTTTTCAGCAGCCCTTTCCTCTCCAAATGCTTGGGTGAGTGCTCCAACATATCCACACTTGGGGAGACCAACTTCTCAGCTCCACCCTCCTCAAACATTGGGGCAGCACCCGGATTCCCTTCCATCTCCGGGACACATGCTCAACCCCTTCATAACAGTGTGGTGGCAGCCAGGCTCTCCCCAAATCCCTGGGAATGTGCTCCACCTTCTTTGGGGCTTGGAGTGGCAGAACATTCCCTGAGCATTGAGGCAGAAGGCCCGCCCTTGACCTCCAGGGCAAACTCACCCTTTCCATGAGTGTGGGCTGCTCCGCTCTCCCAGCCTGAGACCTCTTGACTCCAGACCTCAACCTCCATGGCTCTGTCTTTGAAGAAAGTTTTCCTTCAATTTGTTCTTTGTCTGTCTCCTCCAGTCCAGACTGGCAGCATCTCTGTCTATAAAGATCTCACAAAAATTCTGTTGGCTTCGCATGAAGCACACAGGGATCAAATCCATCAGACAATAGGACTTTCCACAAATCCCTTCTGGATAACTCTATCTCCAATCTTGACTTGTACTGAAATGGCAGCTGGGTTCCATGTTTGGTTAAATCCTCATGTTGGGCTGTACCTTCTGGGGATCCACCCACTGGAAGCCTGGAATTTTCCAAACCATCAGTTTTTGGTTTCTTTGAATCCAAGAGTTCAGTTCTAAGTTTAACTCTCTCTGCTCACATTTTACTATAAGCTGCAAGGAGAAGCCAGGTTACATCCTCCACATGTATTCAGGAGATCTCCTCAGCTAAATATTCCAGGTTGTCGCTTTCAAATTCTTCCATCTGACATCAGGACTCAATTTTGCCAAATTCTCTGCCACTTTAAAACAAGGATCGCCTTTCTTCCAGTTTGCAACAACACATTCATCATTTCTGTTCAAGGTCTCATCAGAAGTATCTTTAGAGTCCATATTTCCACAAACAGTCTCTTCAAAGCAGTTTAGGCCTTTTCTATCAAGCTTCTCACAATTCTTCCAGAATCTTCCCCTTATCCATTTAAAAAGCCATTCCAACTTGTTTGGTATTTGCAAACTCAGCAGCACCAGCACCCCACTTCTTTGGTACCAATATCTGTTCTAGTTAAGTACAAGATCCCATCAAAATCAACTATAGTCATGGTCAGTCCTAAGGCATAATTCCCCTGTAGCCACAATCCCTCAAAAATATCACTCTTAGTTCCACTTGGTATATGTGTCGTCTCTTAGCTTCTCTGGAGCAAGAGTCTGCTTTCAATGGCTGTCTTCAAAATGTCTCTCATATGCTCCTGTGCTTTCTTCAAACTGTCCCTCTTGGCTGTAGCTCTTCTTCAAAAGTTCACTCACAGCTGCACTGAGTTCCTTCTGTCAGCTGCTTTATATGGCTCCACTGATAAACTTAGACCCACCCCGAATGGGAGGAGCAACACCTCCATGGAAATTATCCAATCAGAGTCATCACCCACAGCTGGGTGGGGCATATGCCAAAGAAACACTCAAAGAATTACAATCTAGTCAACACTGATATGACTGCCCACCCAAGATTACATCAAAGATAATGGCAATTGGGGGATACGATATATTCAAACTGGCACAGTCACGTATAGAATTCATGGTTTTCAGTTTTTTTCTTTCAAAACTTGAAAAATGTTGGGTCATTTTCTTCTGGCCTCTGTGACTTAATATAAAATATTCTGTCATTCAGTACGGGGTTCTCCTATGGGTAGTACATGATTTCTTCCTAACCACTTTCAAGATTTTTTTTTTTTTTTTTTTTTGCTTCAGTTTTCACAAGTTTAATTACGGTGTGTCTTGGCAGATTCTTTTCTTTCTTCTTTATCTTGTTTGGGATTCACCTATTTTCTTTAATCTAGAAATTTGTGACTTTTGCCAAATTTGGGGAGTTTTCAGCCATTATTACCTAAAATGTTCTTCAGTCCACTCTTTTACTTCTCTTTTTCTGGGACTCCAATAATACAAATGTTGGGTCATGTTTTTTTATTGTCCCACAGGTCCCTGGGGGTTTGTTTTTTTAAGTCTGTTTTCTCTCTGTTTTCAGATTGGCGAATTCTACTTATTTATCCTCAATTTACTAATTCTATCTTCTGTCCACTCTTTTGTGACCACCAGTGAGTTTTCCATTTCTGTTATTATATTTTTCAGGTCTGTGATTTCCATTTGGATCTTTTTTTAATAACTTCTATTTCTTTACTGTGATTTTCTATTTTTTTCCATTTGTTTCAAGAGAATTCATAATTGTTGTTGAAGCATTTTAGCGGCATTGCTTTAAAATCCTTGTCAGGCAATTCCAA
This sequence comes from Choloepus didactylus, assembly GCF_015220235.1. Lineage (NCBI taxonomy): Eukaryota > Metazoa > Chordata > Mammalia > Pilosa > Megalonychidae > Choloepus > Choloepus didactylus. Next base: position 161,417,260 of record NC_051311.1, on the reverse strand, counting down.
CATCTCATGTATCTTGGTGTTGGCAATGGTAATTGTCTTTTCTTACTGAAGTTGTGATTTTCCTGGTTCTTGGAATGTTGGGTGGTTTTCACTTAGATCCTGCACATTTTGGGTACTATATTAGGAGACTATGGGTCCTATTGAAATCATTTATTTTATCTGACATTCACCCTGTTTAGGCTTAGCATGCAACTCCTAGCTGCTTTTGTGGACTTTGGTTCCACTGACAGTTTAACTTTCAGAGCCTTTCCAGTGTTATTTTTGTCTGCTTGGTTTATCCGGTGCTGCTGGGCTCCCACTGATCCTTCCTGTTGCTGCTTGTGGAAGCGAAGGGCTTTCCCCAGGATGGGCCTCCAGGTGTCTCTCAGTGGAGGAGGGGTCTTGGACCCACAGGAATGCAGAAGCTACCCTAGCTGGGTGCTTGTTGTGGTCTGATCACCCTGAAGGGCATTCCCCAGCCTCCCTGGTGTCTCAGACTTGCAGAGGCTTCCTGGGCCAGGTCAATTGTGGTGGAATTGCTTTTTCTGATGCCCCCTGGTCATGTGGGTTGGTGACAGGTCTCAGGAGAGCCCCCTCCCACCCCTATCTTGCCTCAGGCCAGGCTTAGCACTATAGCCTCTAGTTCCTCAGGAACCAATAAGGCCAATCCCTGTGTAATACAATGCCCTTTCTCTGCACTGCCCCATGCCCCAAGCTCACCTGGAAAACTCCAATTCTTCCTCTAAGCCTCCCTGCAGATGTCCTCTGCTCTGTGAAGTTTGACCTCTCCATGGCATCAGGCAGCTCATCCCACCAGCCTGGTACAAGCATACCTGTACCGGGGCCAACAGACATGGACATGAAGCCTCCTGACGGGACGGTGGGTCTAAGGCCCCTGCTACGTTATCAAGTGCTGAATGATGGACAGTGGGTCGGGAGGCCTGCACATGGGGGATTTACCAGCTGGAGGCCTCGGAGTCACCGGGGCCTCCTTTTCCCCTGAGCAGAATCTGATCTGGGGTCTAAGGCTGACTGTTCTCTGAGTGGCATGACTATAATTAGTCCAGACAGTCTTCTTGAAAAGTGTACCCTGCCAACTACTGTGAACACAGGCCATCTCTCACCTTTATAACCCATTGTGACGTTTGCTGAGGACATGGGCATTGACTGGCTTCAAAGGCCCATTGGAAACTTCCTGCTCAGCAAGACTGAATACACCGTGGCCAGCTCTTGCTTCCTCAGAGGCCCCCAGGAACTCTGACTTGGGGCTCGGAGGGCAGAAGAATATCTCAAGTTCATCGTCTCAACAGATGTGGGGTGAAAACCAATCTTCCTTGAGTTTCTTTCATTGGAGTGTAAAGCTAAAGCCTCCACTGGCTCCGAACACAAAGAGGAAATGTGGACCTAAGGTCTGCAGGGAAAGGCTAATTTAAACTTTTATTATTTGTCTGGGACCATAAATGGGCCCGAATTATTGTTTCTTTCCCAATATGGAGCTGAAATAGTCACCAAAGGTTAAGTTACATAAACAGTGATACCTCCACCCTTAACCTCAAATTGTAATAACTACCACTGTGGAAAGCCTGGGGAGGAGGTGCTATTATTCCCGTTTTCTGTATGAGCAATGCGTGGCTTGCTGCCCACATCCAGTGGGTGACTAAGCATGAAAGCACATTACACTGAGATCTGTTAACCAGCAGAACTGCTCCAGACTTAAGGAGAATTAGGTGAGCAGTTCTGTGCCCCCATCTTAAATTATACCAATTCAGGAGGGAGATAGAGAGGGCAGAGGGGTTGGGGGGCCCAGACCCAATTGTTTTGTCCAGGTAGGAAGGGAGAGGGGCAGTGTGAGCAGAAGGAAGTAAAAGGCCAGGCCAGAGAAGAGAGGGTAGAAGGGGCAGTGGTCAATCCCTGCTCACTCATGAGGGCTGAGAGCAGGGGCTGGGCCTGCCTTGTTCCCAGGCCTGTCATCTGGTGAATGGGTATGTGAATCCAGCAGGTGACTAACTTTCAGGTTCCATCTCAACTAGGGGATGTGGGGAAGCTCCCAGCAGGGGACTGGTCTGACACCGAGGACTCAGTCCTGCAGCCACTGTGTGTGTATGTGTGTCTGTGTGTGTGTGTAAGTGTGCATGCACACACACCTATTCATCTCATCAAAAACCTGTCAGACATGCTGAGCCCTCTGTCTTGGGGCTGGCCCCTATGACGCTTGTTACTGTAAAGGAGAGGCTAAACCTGCTTACAATTGCACCTAAGAGTCTCCCCCTGAGTGCCTCTTTGTTGCTCAGATGTAACCCTCTCTCTCTAGCTAAGCCACCTCAGCAGGTGATCTCACTGCCCTCCCCGCTACTTGGGACCTGACTCCCAGGAGTGTAAATCTCCCTGGCAATGCAGGATATGACTCCTGGGGATGAATCTGGACCAGGCATTGTGGGATTGAGAACATCTTGACAGAAAGGGGGATGTGAAATGAAACGAAATAAAGCTTCAGTGGCTGAGAGATTTCAAATGAAGTTGAGAGGTCACTCTGGTGGACGTTTGGTGGATGTTCTTAGCACTATATAGATAACACTTTTTAGGTTTTAATGTATGGGAATAGCTAGAAGTAAATACCTGAAACTACCAAACTCCAACCCAGTAGCCTTGACTCTTGAAGATGATTGTATAACAATGTAGATTACAAGGGGTGACAGTGTGATTGTGAAAACCTTGTGGATCACACTTCCTTTATCTAGTGTATGGATGGATGAGTAGAAGAATGGGGACAAAAACTAAATGAAAAATAGGGTGGGATGGGGGGGATGATTTGGGTTTTCTTTTTTATTTTTACCTTTTATTCTTATTCTGATTCTTTCTGGTATAAGAAAAATGTTTAAAAATAGATTGGGGTGATGAATGCATAACTATATGATGGTACTGTGACAAGTTGACTGTATACCATGGATGATTGTATGGCATGTGAATATATCGCAATGAAACTGAATTAAAAAAAAAAAACCTGTCAGAGTACCTACCATCAACCCTGGGCATTGTGAAACCTTTGACTGTAACTGTGGTGGTCTGAAGTTGTATGCACCCTGGAAAGAAAGTGTTCTTAAGGTTAATCCATTCCTGTGGGTGCAAACCCACTGTGAGCAGGACCTTTTGATGAGGTCACTTCAGTTTAGGTGTGTGTGTGGCCCAGCCCAGCTGGGATGGGTCTTAATCATATCACTGGAGTATTTTATAAGCAGAATTAATTCGGACAGACAGACAGAAAGCCACTGGAAGCAAGCTGAAATGGAACCCAGAAAAGAAGGGAGAGACCAGGAGACACTGCCACGTGCCTTGCCAGGTGAAAGAGGAGGCCTCTGCATCCCTTCCTTCCTTCTGTTCAAGGACACCATAAACACAGGATCCCAACACAAATGCGTGTGGCAAGGAGCAGCCTGTGAGAAAGACTCAGATGTGAGCTTCTGAAGGTCAGAGGTACTTTATGCAATGGTATGTCAGGCCTTAATGTGACAAATGACAGGCAGATGCTAAGGGATGCTGAGTCCAAACCTAGTCGTTTCTGACCCCTTCTGGACTTTTACCATCAGAAAGGATGTCATCCATGAATCTGTCAGTGTCAATGTCAAAAAGACCTGTCAACGATTAAAGGACTGGGGTAGGCTATTTGAAGCAAAACAACCATTTGGTAGCATAGCTCATTAGAGACTTAGCCTCCCCCTTGGTCCATTGCCGCCCTCTATTTTGTGTGTCAAGGCACATACAGGGCAACCTCCATGGTGACAATCCTCCTGAAATCAAAGCTTCACAGGCTGCAGCATTTGGATACTTGTACAGTAGAGCAATGGCAAAATTCTGTCATAAATAATTTGGTGAGGATCTCCAGCAACAGAATGCTACCATCTTTGGGGAGAAAGCATCACCTTAATGATCTTTTGATTTGTACATTCTTTTAGCCTCAAAACCATGAGCGAATAAATTCCCATTTTTAAGCTGCACCACTTCATGGTATTTGCTTCAGCAGCCTCAAAAACTAAAACAACTTTTCAGAGGTTTCTGGGCAGAAATCTTAACACCTATTTCTGAAAGCAAAACATATATGAATTTACACCTGAATCCACTGATCCCTAAGCAACCTCCTTCAACTCCCAAATAACCCAGCCTCCTCACCCCAAAACTCCTCCATGCACACATACACACACATTCAAATCCTTAATCATCCAGTTGAAAAATATTAAGAGAGCCATTCAGAATGCTATCATCCAACACAAAAACATCTGTCACAAGAGGCTTACAAGCTCATAATTTTATTATACTCTGAATAGAGATGATATTTAAAGAGCAGAGAAAACAACTATACAAAGGATTTATAGAACATTCATTTACATACCAGATATATTCTTTACAGTATCAGAAAAGGTAAAAATATTCACTAAAAAGTAAGGCAGAGAAGGAGACATTACAAGGTCTTTGACGTTGAGGCAACGCACGGAAACCCTTTAATGCAGTGTGACTTTTTAACATGGTTAGAGTTTAACACTGGAGTATTACAACAATACATTGAATGAGTAGGTTAAAAGGACCCTGGATATAATATTTGTTGCAAATAGTTATTGTCAACTTATCAGCATTTTCTGTCCGGGACAGTCCATTTGTGCCCAACCAGATCGAGAGGCAAGCTGCCTGGGGACACCCCTTTTTCCAGGGGTGCAGAACCCCACTGGGTGGCCGTGGCTTGCTCCTGGTTTCTAGGTACAATGCATGGGTGGTGACTAACTGGAGTCACCTTGTTCTCTTTTAATGCACATGCTAATCCACCAGGAAAGGCAGCTGGTGGACTAGCTCATCAGAAACCACACAAACTGGTTTCTTTTGGCTCCTAAGAGGGAGCTCATTTCTCGGAGTTACTTCCCTGATGCTCTTGACTGCTGTGAGCAGAAATCACACCTGGTCAGTCAATGGAGCACATTTGTGTGGTGTCTTGAATGCTCTGCACAAGGACGGCTGTGGGAAGCCCTGGCATCTCCCTAATGCACTGGTAGCTTATGCTTTTCTGTATCGCACCCCTGTCTCACTCAAATTTCTAAACAATCCCTCTTGGGCTTCATTAGAAGGATAAGGGATCTGACCTGTGGTCTTTGGGACAAACTTGGGTTTCAACCATCAATATGAGGTGACCACTTGGTGAGAGCACAGACCCCTCCTCCCTTTTGACCAGCGTCTGCAGTGGGTGCTGCACTGAAATGCTAGATGCCTCCGCGAAAGACATCACGGACCGTAGGAAATGCCAGCAGAGGCCAACAGGTATCCGGGAAGGAGGCCCGTGAAGACCAGGGCAAACATTTGGCACAGAAACGAGGCAGCTGCCTTTGGTGCATCAACAGGAGCTAAAAGGTGGAACCACCCACCTGCTTTTGTATATATACACACATATGTACAATACCCACTGCAATCCAGCTCGTCGCTAACTCTTTCTCTGCCCCTCATTTTAAAACAGAGAATTCACCAAGCAGAATTTCAAACCCTAGCTGGGCAAGAATTGCTTGTGAGACCTGTGTGATCTAAATGCTGGAGTTTGAAAGCAGAGAATGGGAAATGCACAATGGATTGCACTCTGCACGGTCGCCCATATGACAAGCACACCGGATTATAAGGGGAAGGAGATGATGCCTTTACCAGGACTTTGGCCAGCCCCATCTCCCACTATGAAGAAGTTCCAGGATCATCAGCTTCATGTGAACCTGTGGCCACGGACAGATTTGGGTGGGAAACCCATTGCATTGGAATATTCAATGATTTGGGAGCTAAGACGATATGGGAAAGTAGCAGAAATAGTTCCAAGTATTGAGAATTGTTCTCTTGCACCTCTGCATCCCTTCCTTCCTTCTGTTCAAGGACACCACAGACACAGGATCCCAACACAAATGCATGTGGCAAGGTGAAGCCTGTGAGAAAGACTCAGATGTGAGCTTCTGAAGGTCAGAGGTACTTTATGCAATGGTATGTCAGGCCTTAATATGACAAATGACAGGCAGATGCTAAGGGATGCTGAGTCCAAACCTAGTCGTTTCTGACCCCTTCTGGACTTTTACCATCAGAAAGGATGTCATCCATGAATCTGTCAGTGTCAATGTCAAAAAGACCTGTCAACGATTAAAGGACTAGGGTAGGCTATTTGAAGCAAAACAGCCTTTTGGTAACATAGCTCATTAGAGACTGAGCCTCCCCCTTGGTCCATTGCCCCCCTCTATTTTGTGTGGCAAGGCAGCTGCAGGACATCCTCCACGGTGACAATCCTCCTGAAATCAAAGCTTGACAGGCTGCAGCATTTGGGTACTTGTACAGTAGAGCAATGGCAAAATTCTGTCATAAATAATTTGGCATAGGTAAACTATAAATTATATAGCAATGGCATTTTACTTCCATCTTCTCATTTTATCCTGTCTTGGCCATACAGGTTTCTCTCTGGTTCAGTTCATCATTCAAGACCCTTTCACATGAGCGTGAGGGTCCTCACCACATGTGGAGTTTGGGTTTTATAACATCACAGTGTTCTTTCCAGAGGCTTCAATCAGCTCATTTAGCATATCACATCGTCACTGCGTTCACGTCCCTCCAATGTCCCAGAAGCTCTGGACTTGCACTGACCTCCATCAAACATGCATCCCCTTCTAGGTTTCCCACATCTCCAGCATGGGAAAGACGAAGGTGAGAGAGACCGCTGGGTTTGGCGGCATTGGCTGGAGATGTTTCTGCAGGTGGCATGGCATGGCTGGTCACACAGGTCTCTACGGAGCGAGCCAGCCACTCCTCCTTCTCCAGGCAATGCTGGTGGACAAGGAAGAGGGGACAGCCCACTCGTTCTTTCTGTGGCATCTCCTTGCACAGATCTTTTGAGCATGGACCCTGTACCCATGGTCTTTTACCCAAAGAGCACTTGGCTGTAGAAATGTGTCTGATACAAGGCTTCTTTTGGAAAAGGCCAGAAAATGGTGAGGTGTTTTGTTCTTGTCTTTGTAAAGTTGGAAGCTCCTCCTTTCCCTCTTGGGCCGGGAATTCCCAGGTTTCACCAGTTTGCTACAAAGGTGGTGGCCCTGTCCTCATCCCACTGACCTCCCAAGGTCCGTGGAAGTCTTCCTGAGGGCTTGGGGTATGAGGGCGACTCAGACCTTCCTTGGGGAGCCAATCATGACTTTTGACACAAAGTTCACAATGGCGCTGGCAGGCTGCTCGGGGTCATGCTCCGCAAACAGGTGACACACATTGTCTGTGGTGCTGCCCTGCTTTCGGGCCACAAACCCAAAGACCCTGCAAAAGGAAAGCCGAGGTTAGCTGAGCCAGCATCCTGCAGTGCCACCTCTTCCCTCTGCCCTCACCAGCCATTACCACCATCACTGGGAGCAATTCGAACGGCCATTCCTGCAAAGTCTCCCGCGTGCCAAACACCCTGCATGGTACCCATTGGCAGGCTTTGTCTCTAACCTCCATGCACCCTGCATGGATGATGCCGTGACTCCTTGCTTGCAGGTGAGGCATTTGAGGCTGAGGGGAGTTGAGCGATCTGCCCACAGTCACAGAGCTAGGACATGAATCAAAGCTGAGGCTCAATTTACTGCACAGATGCTTCTCTATGGGGAAGTGGCAGTGGGACCACTTAGCTGGATTCCTCTGAATATCTCAATGGGATTCCTGAACCCCCTGGAGCTCCTGAAGCAGAGTCTCTGAGGGCAGGCGGAGAGATGATTTTTTTATCTCAGAACTTCTGAGCTACCTCAAGAAGCCACGTGTTGTCATTAAATCAAATCAGACCAGCTCTTGAGCACAGAACAAAGCAGCTTGAAAAGCACTTCTAAAGAGCCCTTGAGCATTAACAACTCATTTTTGATTCCTGAGATGATTTCCTGATGTGCCCTAACCCTGCCTAGATGTCAACTTGGCCAGATGCAAGTGAAAACAAACCTATGTGTTTGCAAATGACCGAGTTAAGATGAAAGCAGAACGCTGCCTCCAGACAGCTTTTGCTTTTAAAAAAAAAAATACGTGTGCAAAGATTAAAACAACATATAGGGGAAATAGGGATTTTGATAAAAGCGAAAAAACAAAGTTAGTCAATACTCCACTGACCCTCTTCTCTGGGTCTGTAAGCCTAAGTTACAAACCACACAGTCACGGGAACTGTTTGAAAGAAAAGCATATTCAATTATTGTTTCTGAGAAGAACTGAAGCCACCATCTTACCAGAGGGCTTCTGGGTCCTAAACTTAACTCAACAGCTACCATTATTTGTATCCAAAAATCCCTGGTAAAGGTCTTCTCTTTCGTAGAAAAATGAAGGAGCATGGCAGTTTCCATTGCATGGAAGAGATGAGCACATAACAACCAAGTAACCCCAAAGCAACTGCAAATTTCATGATGAGGCAAGCCCTGTCCCACCCAAAGGTTGGGAAGGGTGCCTGGAACAAAGTACCCACTGGAGGGCTGGGGGAGGTGATCTGAGCACTTGATCAGATCCCTCAACAGATGAGAACTCTGAAATCATCCCAGGAAAGGACACCTGAGATACGCTGTTTTTGGTCACTGAATCTAGATGATGCAGAGGAGCAGGCTGATGCATGGAAATCAGGACAGCTATGCCTCAGAGCAGGAGTGAGGACAACATCCGGCAGTCTGCCCCGATGGCCACCCTGGGGCTGCAATGCCAGAGGGTCCGGTGGTTGTGGGGAGGAGAGACGGGAGAGTGGTGTGGTGAGAACATATGGCCACGGGGCCCCTGGGAGACTCAGAGAACTAGGAAAGGTCCCTTTGTAAAGAGGGGGTCTGCCAAAGTCACCCCCAGGGGTCTGGATGGGACAGGGGAAGGAGCCAGACAGTGGAGGGCATGATGAAAACTGTCCTCTGCTCTGGATGTGACAGACTTCGAATGTCCGTGTCATCTGTGCTCATGTACACAGGAAGCTCTTCCACTGAACTCCCCGACCTCAGAGCTATTTCAGGTGACACCCTCTATCGAATGGCTGAAAAAGTGGCAAGATCTGTCCCGCTGTATTTATAGTATAATTGCATATATATATATATATATCAAATGTAAGTATTGCACTCAATGAAAGGCCAGCAGAAACATTAGCACAACCCAGGCCCTCTCTTGCAATGACCCTTCTTTTTTTTTTAAGTGAAAAACAAAACCACTGACATCATTTAGTCATTTTCAGGAAATCTGGACTGAATTCAACTTTGGCTCATGACTGTAAGAGACACAGTAAAGAATTTCTGGCAACTTACTTTGAAGAAGGGCCATCTTTGATCCACCTGGTGAATTAAAGAGAAAAGAAAAGTTGTGTTAACTTTTATTAAATTCAAGGGTAAAATGAAGCACACGCATGGCTTAATAAAAATGCAAATTTCTTACTTCCGGTCTTGTGGATCCAAAGCACAGAAAATCACGCTGTTTACGGGGTAGTGCCTGCGGAAAAAGAGCCTGTTGGGGGAAACAGGAGGGGAGAGAAAGAGCGTTGTCACTGGTACTTAAATGATCCACGATACTGCGAGGGGGATCTCTATATGTGAGGAGTTGGGGGCCCGAAAATCATTTCACATCTCTACAAATCAGTTGAATCTGAGCACAAAGTCTGTGCTCATTCAAAATCAACAGATAATATAAAGTTGGGCAGGACAGGTTTTGAGGAAGAGCTGGCATCCAAAAAAATAAGAAAAAGAATGACTTTAATTCTAAAGTCAAAGGCCTCCTTGTAGGAATAATGTGGGAAAATAACTTTGAAAGGGGAGTGAGATCAACCAGCATGTTCCTGCCACATCAAAGCAACTTGCACACTCTGAGAGCTCAATAATTGCTCACTGTTGGAACACTCTGAGACCTAATCCCAACTCATTAACAACAGAACAACATGCTGAAAAGTGACCTGAAACGGGCAAAAGGAAATAATGTATATCAAGCCTATACTCTCACCCAAATTGAAACAGCTACTGGTTAAAAATATCAGATTGTAGTGATGGTAGCGCAATATTGCAAACGTAATGAATACTATTGAAATGCATGCTTGAAAGCGATTCAAAAGGGAAATTCTGGGTTATATCCATTACTATAACTTCAAATAATTATTATATTTAAAAAACATCAGCAGACACTGATCATAGCCTCAGAGTGTTTTTCAGATGAACTGAAAAGATTTTTGAATTTGCAAATTAGATGCAAATATACAGGTAATATCTAAAGCACCAAATATATTCTTTTAAATTTTGCTGATTCCTAGGAAAAGCCTAGGGACAATTACCAAAAGCTTACCCATGGTTACTGGGATATTTTTAATGACAGGGTACAGCCTAGAAAGGAGCTGGTTCACTAATTACTTCAAGGACTTCTGACACTTTCCCTGGATGAGGCAGTAATCAGAAACCCCCAGCCCCTGCTCCCCCTCCCTCCCTCCACCCGGCAGCACCCCCAGTGGCCCCCCCAGCAGGCACTCACTTCCTCTGATTGTCAGTCAGGGTGATGCCTTGGGTGGACACCTTAAAGTGGACCACGGTGGAGATGGGTGGGGGCTCCTGGACCAAAGTGAGGCTCAGGGCCTTCTGCACGGCCTGGTGGCCTGTGAGGGACTCCATCTCCACCGAGTTCAAGTACCACACGTTGCAGGCTGCAAGAGAGAAAGAGTGGAACACATCCATCACGTGCTTGCAGGAAACTCACGTGTTCTTTCTACCACTTGGCCATTTATGGGCCCTGGGTTTGTAAATGACCTGGCTGTGCGACCTGGGCCAGGTCCCCAACTCAGAAGGTGTGGAGAGCAAGTGACCTAAAGGTGCACCTTCTCCAATGCCCATAAAGAACAGACAAGTTCCTAGAGCAAAGGAGACCCCTGTTCGGTGGCTGGGGGAACCAGAGCCTGCCCTCCTGCTGGCCCAGGGGCAGTATCCACACTTGCATTGTTCAAACCTAGTGTCTTAGTTGGCCATTGTTGCCATGACAAACACCACGTGATAGGTTGGCTTCAACAACGACTTTACTGTCTCATGGATTTTGGAGGTCAGAACCCCAACCTCAAGGTGTTGGCCTTGCCATCTCAGAATTTCTCAGAATCCTTGGGTGGCTTGTAATAATCCTTGTGTCCCTTGGCTTGGATTGCTTCCATCAGGTGGCGGTCTGTCTTCTCTCCGCTTCCAGCTTCTGCAGACAGATTGCATCCGAATTTCCTCTGCTTATAAGGACTCCAGCCATACTGGATTAAAGCACACACTGATTTACTGTGGCTGCATCCAAATAGGATCTTTGAAGATCCTATTTACAAGTGAGCACCACCCCCCGCCCCCCGCACCCTCCCACCACCACACACAGGACCAGGGGTTACAACTTGGATATTTCTTTGTGGGAAACACGATTCAATCCACCATAGCCAGTGGCTCTAGCTGGTGCTGGAGATGGCCTCCTCAGGCCTCAGTGTCATCTGGATGTGAAAGGAGCATGAGCACAAAATCTCAACTACAATTCCAGGAAAGGAGGCATCTGAGGGAAAGTGTGATTTTGAATCTCAAAAACTGCTTTGCACCACACAGGCATCAAGAATCAGCTGCTGAGTGAATGAGTGGCCGACTTGGGGTGAAGTCAGAACACAGGCGACCGAGAAGCTGGGACAGCCTGTCCTCGCCTGCCAGGAAGTGCCTGGGGCCGTTCTCCTTGGCCACCTCCTCTCGGAGGAGGAACAACCACCGAATATAAAGTGGGCTTTGTAAAAACCCTGATCTTTCTTTCAGCTTGAATTGCTGCAGCTCAAGCAGAAGCTAACAAGGGCCTTTTGGATGTGTGTGAAGTCAGCCTGCCAGTGCTGGGAGACCTTAAGACTCTGACTAAAGCCCATCCCGTCCAAGGGAACCACTCACTGCCTTGCCTGGCCAAAGACCAGAAATGTTCCCTCCCCTGAGGAAATTGAGCTGCTCTCTTGCCTCACTCCATGTATGCAAGTCCTTGTGTGTGAGCGTGGGGTGTTTAAATCCCATTTGCAAAGGCCGCTAGATTTCTAATGAGCAGGAGAAAAATGCTTCCCTATTATCCCTGCCAGTGTAGACAGCAGTCGAACGAGTGGCGCCATCCTCATTTGCAGCGGTTTCTTGCCAGGCACGGCCCGCTGGATGGAGCAGTTCCACCTGCTCTCTGCCTTCCGTTCTGACCTTGGAGAACAGTCGGGGGCACTGACCGTTGGCGTGTGCACCCTCCCCATACATGCACTCACACACAGGTGGACTACGAAGAAAGGAAAGGGTAGAGGTGTTCCTGGATGTCAGCATGCAGGGCCTCGGCTGAGCTCCAGAACCCTCCATCGTCTCAACAGCAAATGCTGTAATGCAGGCCATTTTTAAAGTTTGAGAAGTTTTGAGGCTTCTGAAATCCGTGTGGTTAGGAAACTTGTACTTCAGAGGGTATACAGAGTTACTGCAATGGGGAAAGAAAGTAGGGACAAGTCTTTGCATTGCTGGGTTAATAAGAAGAACTAAGCCATTCTCTTACTCCAGGTGATGAACAGAAGTCTGTCAGGATGCAAGTTTCACTGACCGTGCAGGGAAACGCTGTCGAGGATCATTTCATTCACTGAAGGAGGCCCAGCTGACCAAGGTGAGCCTTAAGGAAAGGTAGTAGATACTTTCAAGGAGGCAAACAGGCTTCAAAGATGTGGTGCCAAGTGTTTTTCCAGGAGGGTTGTCCACTAAATGGAGCTTTCAACACTCACAGAGAAAGAGTGAAGCATGTGACTCCTGCTTCTTTTAAACAACAGGATTCCCCAAACTTAATAAAGGAGTTCTGTCTGAGATGTTATTTTCCTTCTACAAAATTGAGTTGGCAGTTTGCTTTCCCTCTCATGAAAAAGAAGTTGATACTTTGCTTCTTCAGTTATTAAAATGGTGTTCTAGTTTGCTCATGCTGCCGGAATGCAAAACACCAGAGATGGATTGGCTTCTATAAATGGGGGTTTATTTGGTTGCACAGTTACAGTCTTGAGACCATAAAGTGTCCAAGGTAACAAACACATCAGCAATCGGGTACCTTCACTGGAGGATGGCCAATGGTGTCCGGAAAACCTCTGTTAGCTGGAAAGGCATGTGGATGGCGTCTGCTCCAAAGTTCTGGTTTCAAAATGGCTTTCTCCCAGGACGTTCCTCTCTAGGCTGCAGTTCCTCAAAAATGTCACTCTTAGTTGCACTTGGGATATTTGTCCTCTCTCAGCTTCAGTTTCAACGGCTGTTTTCAAACTGTCTCTCATCCACAGCTCCTGTGCTTTCTTCAAAATGTCCCTCTTGGCTGTAGCTCCTCCTCAAAACATCACTCAAGCTGCACTGAGTTCCCTCTTTTTGTCAGCTCATTTATATGGCTCCAGTGATTGAATTTAGACCCCCCCCGAATGGGTGGGGTTACACCTCCATGGAAATTATCCAATCAGAGTCATCACCCACAGTTCAGTGGGGCACATCTCCAAGGGAACACTCGAAGAATTCCAATCTAATCGGCACTAAAATGTCTGTCCCACAAGATTGCATCAAAGATAATGGCGTTTGGGGGACATAATATATTCAAACTACACAAATGGCATTGTGTCATTAGAAGAATTTATAAAGAAGTTTTTACCCCAAACACAATCATTTTCATTTCTTGACGCTTAACCTATTGCTGGTTATTAACAAGAATACCTACCCTCTATCAGGCATCAGTGGAACGTTTTACATATGTTATCTCATCAGATCGAAATAACAATCATATAAGGAAGATTCTATTATTACCCTCAATTTAGATAAAGAAATAGATAAGGAAACCAAGGCCTAGTGACATTAAGAAACTTGCCAGAAGTTTCCCAGTTTGGGGGACTGAATCGTGTCCCCTATAAAGACATGTTCAAATCTTCATCCATGTTCCTGTGGAAGCTGTTATTAGTTAAGGTGTGGACTCATTTGTGAATAGATCTTCAAAGGCCCCATTTCGATGAGGCCACATTGAATCCATATAGCTGAAGTCCTTATAAGCAAAGGACACTCAGAAGCAGTCACTTAGTAGAAGCCCAAGTCAGTAGAAGTCAGAAGCAAGAGAATGAGGCAGAGCACAAGTGACAGAGACACAAACCAAGGAACCCCAAGGATTGCAGCAAGCCAGCACCAGAATTCTGCAGACCCTGGAAGAAAGCACGGTCTGTCGAGACCTTGATGCTGGACTCCTAGCCTCTAAAACTGTGAGACAGTAAATTCCTGTGGCTTAAGCCAACCAGTGTGGTATTTGTCATAGCAGCTCTGACAAACCAAGACTCCCTAAGCCACTATGATTGTACTGCAATGTACCACCTTCATGGCAGACTCTTTAAATGTCTACTGAGAACTTACTAGGTACCAGGCATGGGCAAAGGACATGCAATCAGTAAGAAATGTGTAACATTCCTCTAGGATTGTCTATTAGTTATATTGTGAGGCATTTAAGTTTTCTGCAGTTTTCCTCTGTCATCGATCAAGCCCACTGATAAGCTCATTTAATTGTCACAGTACAGATCCATCCTTTTTGAAATGTGGAGAGGCAGGGAGAAATCAGTGATCCCCTCTCTCAGTGGTCTCTGGGGGGACGGAGCCCTTCTGCACACCTCTCAGAGCTGGCGGGCTCCATCCCTGTCGTATTGTGTCCAAGTGGGAAGAGAGCTGCTAGCTGCTGGTTCCCCTGCCTTCCTGCTCTTATCTAAACTTGAGGGATTTACTTGTGTGCTCTTGAGAAAGAAAGCAGAGTTGGCAAAAAGTCCTTAAAATAGCAATTGCCCGGTGCTCAGCGCTTGCAAAAGTTTGATGAAACGGGCACTTTTACGAAGTGCTGGTGTAAACTGGGAGAGCCATTTTGGATGATAATTTGGCAATATTTATCAGGAGGATTAAAAATGCCTACTCTCAGTAACCTAGTGGTCCCACATCTGAGAAAAACCTTCTAAAAATCTTTCTAGATCAGAAAACAAATAAGGAATTATTCTATAACCAGGTGAGATAACTAAATTGCGGGTGAAGATATTAGTGCCACATATTTATTATAGTGAGAAAATTTTGAAACAAGTTGTGTCCAAAAATAGGGGAATGGTCGACTAAATCCCCTCAATGGAATACCAAGCAATCAGAAAACAGTGATCATGAAAATTATATAGCAATATGGAAAACGTTGTTAATGGTTAATGGGAGAAGCAGAGTAAAAACTATCTCCCTGCTTTGATTACAACCCTGAAATGAAAACCATGTGTGCCTCTGAACAAGTTGGAAGGGTGCCTGGACATTTTAAAAGTTAGATTTTAGGAGAGTGAATATTCTTTTCTTTGATTTCATTGGTATTACTGTAATGCTAATTATTCCATTACAAAATAGAAAGAAAAGAGAGAAAACTGTGATTTCATTACCATTAGAATCCCACAAACACAACAAAAGCTGGACCTGGTATAAATTTGCATTGACAGGCTGCTACAACCCATACCTGTTCTCACGTGCAAGTACTTTGATAGTGAATAGTCTACCTGACTGGGGAAATGTTGGAGGTTGAGTTTGGGGAATCTCTCTCCCCAAATGAGTGCACCTCAAAGCAAGATGGGGATGCTGTCGTTTTTCAAAGCACATCTTGGAGGCAGTTCTCATGAAGACATGTTGGTCCATCTATGTGGAGTCCCCCAAAGCCCCTACATTCTTCAAGCAAGAGAACCATCCTGTGCCAGGTGGGTCAGCCAGGTAATGATGTGACTGTGCAACCAGGCCTAGCCCAAGCCTATGCTATTCCACTAGACAAGCAGTCTTGGCAAGGGGTGAAGTTTCAAAGGAATGGTGCCCAGTGAAGCCTGAGACGTCAGGTGTCCATCCAGTGCCCAAGCATGAAGCCCTGTACATAGGGCTACTGTGGGAAAGCAGTTTGACAATGCAGAACAAAAGGCTAACACCCACACGTTCTCACCCAAATTCTGGAAATTTCTCCTAAGGCAACAATCCAGAATTCAGAAAAAAAAGAAATAATGCAGAATGATTGTTGTTAAAGAATTATTTGTAGTGTCGAAAAATTAGCAACAAGCTAAACGTACAACCATAGGAGTTGAATTATAAGAAGGACCATTATAGAGCCATGGAAAGTGACATCCACATTACATCTGTAAAAAAACATGGACATCCTTATTATGCTAAGTGGAAAAAAAGAACATAAAACAGTTATATATGCAGTGTGATCACAAGAACAAAAGGAAAAGTAACACAGAAGAGAATCCAGCTGACATCAGGAGGGGCAATTGTTGGATTTGAGAATACAGATGCCTGGTTCCAACTCTTCTTTCCAATGTTTGACATTTTTAGTGGTTGTATACAGGTAACAGGTCTATGAGTAATTTTCTTTTTCCCTTTCTTTTTTGTATTTTCCTTTTTATAATTTAAAGAGCACATATTACTTTTATAAAGAAAATACACCTTATGTTAAGTTAAAAAAATTCAACCACAAAATTTGGGGAAAATCTTAGAAGTTTGGTAAAAATGCCTTTCTTTTCATGACTATACAGTATTCCCCTATTTCAACAAGATACAATTATAAACTGAGGCTTAAAATATAAACAAAAATTGTTTTAGAGACTGGAACAAATGCATAATGACCTCGATATCAAATGAAAGAGGATTAAACTGAATAGAATTACAAATTCATTCCCATCTTTATGAGCTGTTCAATTCACCTAATAATTCTGAGTCTCAATTTTCTCAGTATTTACAATGAGGAAATTGAAGGAGTTAATCTTGAAGGACCTTTGCAAGCCCGGGAGTCTAGGATGCTAATTGGATTAGGACAACTAATGAAATTTAGTGGAAAAAAAACCAAAAACTTTTTACTTGAAGGGACCAGAGAAGGAAATAGTTCAATAATTTCCCTACAATGGTCGTGTTTGCACTTATTCTGCACAATTGCACCCAGTCCTTTAAGGGAAGATTTCCTGTTACTGGTGATGTCTTCACTTCTCAAGAGACTTGCTCTCCTCATTCCTTGCCCTGTGCATCTTGCTACTCCACTATGATGGGAGCATGACAAAAATTCACAGCTCTTGATGTGTTTTAAAATTAAGAGATTTCTAAAGGAAAATAAGCTCCATGCAGTCATCATTTAAACCTCATACAGAAATGCCCAACTTAGAGCACTAAACAAGACCTCAAAGTTCTGACTCAAGAGCTCTAAGAAGGCCTCCCCTCCAAAAATAGTTATTGATACTTTTCATGTATTATTTTAGAAGATGGTACAGTGTACTTAAAATGATAAAACAGAATAGGAGAAAAAGCTTTTCTATCTGAAAATATGGGCTATTACATTATATTACTGTTATTCATTCATTCATTCACCCATTTATTAATTCAACGTTAAATAAATATTAGGTAAAAATGAAGCATACAGAGAAATATGAAAAAGTGCTTGTGATGAGCTGATATCAAATTGAAAGTACAGAACGCAGAGGGGTATGTACCTCTGACGGCAGCTACCTGGGAAGGAAGGAAAGGGTGGTACAGCGGCCAGCCGGCTCAGCCACTTAGGAGCTCTGGACCTCAGGGTAGACTAGCTAGTGTGGCTGCCTCAGGGACTTAATCTGTAAGATGTGACCATGAGAGACCATTGTCCCAGGTGCTGTGAGAGGGACATGCGTTTCCGGTCTAAGTGTCATGGAAGTGTTTGCTAGGATCATTCTTTGACATTTCTCTTTCGCGTTGTCAATGAATGAGGTGCAGTTAGAAGTATGGGGCAACCCCAACCACACCCCATTCCCTGCATATCTCGAGGGAGACAGGGACACAAAAGCTACACGATTGCTTTCACCGAGGGGAGGCTACAGTTCTGGGCAGGCTCTCGACACCACCTAAAACAGGACCCAGGTGCTGGAAGCCCAACTCTGACTTGGGGACCCATTTCCCCAAATGTCTGCCTGGTTCTATCTCAGGGACGAGGACAGGCTGCAAGGTAGAGCCTGGTTCTCACAAGGGAAAGGATGAGGCTGGATGCAGCAGGAAAGGCGAGTGCTCTTGGGCCAAGATAAGAATTTTCACGTGAAAGCGGAGTGGCAAGAATGCAACAGCAACTTATGTGACCAGAGCATTTTTCAATCTCCTACTCATCTGCTCATCGTGACCAGTGCGTAAAGCGAGATTAGTATCCCTGGCGAGCAGGTGTAAACCTCAAGTCTTGTACAGTGGAGGGATTTGCTATAGGCTAAAACCCTAAGTGGCTGGGACAGGACTGGAAACCAGTGCTGCCCAAAACCCTCATGATTTTGGAGCCCTGCATTCTGCTGTCCTTGCTATTTTGGACAAACTCTTGTCACCACTGTTCTGGCCCCATAAAAATTATCTATCTTAAAGAAGACTCTAAGGAGAGTTCAACGCTACAAAAATTCCTTCCCAATGAAATAAGCTTCAGTGGCAGAGAGATTCCAAAACGAGCCGAGAGATCACTCTGGTGGGCACTCTTACGCACACTTTAGACAACCTTTTTTAGGTTCTAAAGAATTGGGGTAGCTGGTGGTGGATACCTGAAACTATTAAACTACAACCCAGAACCCATGAATCTCGAAGACAGTTGTATAAAAATGTAGCTTATGAGGGGTGACAGTGGGATTGGGAATGCCATAAGGACCAAACTCCACTTTGTCTAGTTTATGGATGGATGTGTAGAAAAGTAGGGGAAGCAAACAAACAGACAAAGGTACCTAGTGTTCTTTTTTACTTCAATTGCTCTTTTTCACTCTAATTATTATTCTTGTTATTTTTGTGTGTGTGCTAATGAAGGTGTCAGGGATTGATTTAGGTGATGAATGTACAACTATGTAATGGTACTGTAAACAATCGAAAGTACAATTTGTTTTGTATGACTGCGTAGTATGTGAATATATCTCAATAAAATGATGATTAAAAAAAAAAATTAATAAAAAAAAAAAAAAAAAAAATTCCTTCCCAAACCAGAGTGATTTTACTCCACAAGGTAACAGATACAGTGATATACAATTTTACACTTTAAAAAAATCATAGAAAAATAATCCAAATTGTACATAGGAAATAACAAGGAAATAGAGGCAAGTCTCATTATTTGTGGTAATTATGAGCTAAAGAGTCACTGTGAACAATGAATTTGCGAATACTGGACCACTGCTCCCAGGGGAAACACAAGGTTGGGTTTCTGAGAGCCTCTGGTCCCAATATTTTCATCAAATGATCAATACATAACCTTGTTTCAGGTGTGCCTCTGTTTAAAGGCACCTTACTCAATAGATATTGTTGACTCATTAACACTGAACTCACAACCAACAGCGCTATAGCTCATGCCTGAACGAAGCTTATCTAACACATGTATTTTCTTTGTAAGGCACATCAGAGCCTTCCTGCACTTGGGAGCCCTGGACCAAAAGCCAGCCCTGCTCTTGGGGCTAATTTAAACAGCAAAATCACCAACAAAAAGCACCAAATGGCAGGCAAACAAACAAAAAAACAAAATAAAAACAAAAACAAAAACGTGGCACTAAGCAGACTGTGAAAAGGACACTTGTTTAAAGTCTGAAAGCTGAAACAGAAAGGCAGTGCCCTCGTCTTGATACACCTCAGCTGGGAACTTGAGAGTCAGGCAACTCAAATATTTTGCTCCTCTGCGCATGTCCACCAATGACTACAGAAGCATCACAAGGATTGGTTTGGGGGGTTACAAATCAATTCTAGTGAGGAGGCAAATTCTCAAATACAGAATCTGCAAATGAGAATCGATTGACCTGCATGTTTCATACACCTTTACCAAGGAGTGAGAGCTGCAAAATACTTTGCAGACCTGGGGTACAGAATGTAGGAACTTCTAGTTCCATCTTCCTCCAAACTCAGCAATCCCTCTGCAACATCGCCAACGGTGAACATCTACCTTGTACGAGATGCCTCCAGGGGTGGGAGCTCAATGCTTCCAGGTTGGTGGCTTCCATCTTCCTCTCCAGCTGTGTCCCTCCGTCACTAGAAGGCTCCTATGATCCCTGGCTTGTCCACAGCCCTCTTCGACTGAGGCCGTTAGAACCACCCCTCCCCATGCTCCCAGTGCCATTTGGTCTTTGGGGAGTGGCACAGTCACTCTCGTTGTCTGGTGCCACGCACGTCCTTCTGCAGCCCGGGCGGCTGGCTGCGTGGCTCAAACTGTTGACTCATGTGGAGCTCCTCATTGAGTCACATCTCGTGAACATTTTTACATTTACAGCTGGCAAGGCAGGCTGCCCACATCCTGGATTACTACATTTCCCCCCAACTAAATACAGGACTTGAAATTTATTCCACTGAATTTTGTCTTGTTAGGTTCAGATCAATGTTTCCAGCCTGTGGAGTCCTGGAGCTGTCACCCTACAGTTACTGCCTCACCCAGCTCTGGGCAAAGCTTCTAGAAAAGGCAACCTCCTTTCAAACACATAGGAACCAGAGGAAAGAGGTATAGGAGACCTGAAGGATGGATAGAAATGAAGAAAAACTGTATCACCGAATCATGTTTTCTGCATAGTTACTGGTGCTAATAATGAAATGAAACCACGTTCACTGACCTGCCCCCTGCTTCAGCAGCTCGGCTGCAGAATTGGCGGCTGTCTGGGGAGACGTTTCTGCTATTTCCTCCAACGGATCTGCACGAAGGAACAAGAAAACACAGAAATGAGTCCTGTTCACCAACAAAGAATCCCAATGACAAAGGTTTTTTGTGTCATTTGATGAAAGAATTCCCAGACAGTGACATGCACTGGTTTAACAGAGTTGGAAGTTTCTTTAAGAGTCAGTAATACAATCCATAGAAATGATGATCACATTTCTAAACAAAAATAGGGAGAGTATGGCCCAACAAAATATGTTTTGGATCTCTGAATTAATTTACATGAATAATTAAACAAATTTGAAAAGGCAAATCACATTCAGCCATGTTTACATCAACTTGTCTTTATGCAAAGTAATACGATTACGTGAAATTGATACTGTTTAGGAAAGCTGCGGCAGATGGTCAGATCACCATGGTATGCTGTGGATTTTATTTCTAAATGTTATAACAGGTATTTCTTAAACTACTATAAAAGTAATGGTAACCAGTCATCCAGCCCCTAAGTTCAACAGTATCAACATTTTGCTGATTTTGTAGCATCATAAAAATTGAAGTGTAAACATCCTCGAAGATCTCGTAGTGTGGATTATTTTATTTGTTTTAGTTACGCAGTCTTTGCTCCAAAAAACCCCTTCCCCAAAGCCTGCTTGGGTGCAGTGGGGCCGCCTCTTTTCTCTTACAATGAGGGAAAGTGTTCTGTCTTTTCTTGGGTTTACCCACAAGGTATGTAATAAGAAGAAACAAAACAAAAACCCTTCAGGTTTCATTTTTCTCAGTGGTTCCTTACGGATCCCCAGAACCAGCGGGCCTTGACAACTGCAGAGAATCTTATACAGAGAGCCGCAGGCCAAGCATTCAGGTCCTGATGTCCGTACCTCTGTCTGGGATGAGCAACTTGCAGGGCAAAGCCAAGGCAGTGATGGAGTGCTGATACACCAACGCCGTCAGGCTCCCTGCACAAGGGACGGACAGGGGAGAAGAGGTGAGGGCAATGCCAAACTCCAGGAGCAACACACATCAGAAGACGGACATCTCCGACTCGGCTTCACAAACAAATTCCATAAATTACCAGGCCAACACAATATTTGGATTTTCTATTTTTAGCGAGTTAAAAAACTAATAACGTAAACAAAAATAAAAACATTAAGTTTGCTTGGGCATTCCTGCTGACCGTCAGGGACAAGGGAATTCCAAGCAGGCTTCCTTGAAAGGTTTTCCAGAGTGTGTATAAGAAACACAGATCCACAGCGATGTTCCATGGGGGGAGAAAGCTCCAAGAGCCTGTGACTTAAATCCTCGCCTTAGAGAATTATGATTCACCCTGCACTGAAAAAGCCTCTTACATCCCGTTAACCCAGGGCTCCCTACCCTTACCTGAACACTGCACTCTTCTCTTGAGGCACAGGTTCTAATATGCCAAGGATATGTGCAATTTAGGAAATAAAGATCTAGACAAAGCATATTAAATAAATTCTCATCTCTTCCCAAAAGGAAGGCTGGATTCCGCATCTGACTCAGTTGTTTTAAACAACCTCTTTCAGATTTGAACCCCCAACCTGGTGGACCAGATCTCCATGCCTGAAACAATTTTCAATTTGGTTATATATTATAGGAGATGTTCTAGGCGACCAATTGTAGGTAAGTTAGTTTGAGATGCACTGCAGAGTTTGAATAACCAGTAAGACCATTCATACTGTCATGCACGGGAAAGATATGGGGATGTTCATTTTGTTAAAAACCCATTTTACATATAATCAATGATCTCATGAAAAAAGGCCATATGAATAAAAGGAACAAAGAGAAACATTTTCAGTATGCTGTTCTTAGCTTTAACGGCAACGTTATTCCTGAATGTTTCTGGAATGGCACAGTCATAGACACTGTATCAGGGACATGACATTCAAATTCACTGCTAACTCCTCCAGTTAAACATGATCAAATGCAACATAAATCCCCTCTACCCACCCTCCCAACCCCCAACACTCACAACATAACATGCATAAGAACTCAACATGAGCAATTTAAAACTTAGTTTAAGGGCAACTGTTCTCTCTGATGTAATGATCTGGAAGCTCCTCGTTGCAGACAGATGGAGAAAACCATCTGTGAAGTAGAGTTCCCATCATCATACTTGTTTAGAGGACATGGAAAAACCATCAGGAGATATCTGTACTCTCAGAATACTTTTCTACCCATCAGAAATCTCAGTCTCATTCTTTCAAAGAAATTCTTCCAGCTCCTTGGAAATGCTCTGTGAGGGCAATCTCTGGGAGTTACTTAGGGGCCATTTCACGCTCTCTGATGGAAAGGGCCTTTGAGGGATTCCTCTGCCCTATCGATCACTAATTCAGGGTGCTTTAGTTTTTACACCTTTTTGCTAGAATAGATACGGGCCCACTCCCCTACCCTGTTCACGGCAATGGTTCCCAACTGAGCCTTGAGGAGGTGAAGGGTACAACCCAGTTAGGAGCCCAATATGCACTGTATCGCTCAGCAGACATGAAATTGCTGCAAAGGGTGAGCCCTTATATTTTTAGAAACCAACATGTTCCAATAAAGGAACTTTGTGCAAAGCTTCAAGGAAGGGGCAAATTCAACCAAACAGTTAAGAGTAAGTAAAGGGATTCTTTGCATACACACGTCATTACTAAATTATAAGGAATAAAACATATGGTCTGCTGAGTCTGAAATGAGGGGGAGTTAAGACCAAGACAACTCCAACTTTCCCCACGTATGATGTCCCCATAAAGGGCTTCTGAAAGTGCTGTAATGATGATAATGCTTTCCATCTGCACATGTGCACAGGACTTCCCACAGGTCAGCTCATTTGGTCTTCCCAACCAGCCTATGAGTTAGGAACGGATCTCACTGTACGGACAAGGAAGGATGCTGGGGAGTTCGGTGCTTCCTCTTTATGCCAGTAGGATGGGGTCACACTCAGGCACCAATGGGGACCCCAGTCAGCCCTCATCTGTCTGCTGTGGCATCCACAGGACCAGGGTCATATCTTGTCAGCATCTGTATTTTCAGTCCTAGCACGATGCTTCTTGTTTGTTTTTGAGAAAGCTTTTCAGAGCAATTCCAAATCTGGGTTATTTTCAAGATAATTCACATCAGAAGAATCTCAAGACTGGGGATTAGAAGGAAACATTGTAAGTGACACACCACCAGGGTGATGGATACAAAACCTCAGGTGGGAGAACAGAGGGACCTTTGCATTGTGTTTTCAGGACATCGAGAGGAACCTCTCAAATAACTCACCGAAATACGGCTCATTCGGGCACCCTTTCAATCGCACGCCCTTGGGGGTACACTCGATTAAAAAATGCCGGACGAGCTCATTGGCCAAATCTCCAGCTGTGGAAAGAGATGGAGAAAAAAAAAAAAAAAGAATAATGAAAAAAATGAAAGAATGAGAGATGTTGAGAGAGAGAATCAATTAAGCAAGGACAATAGTCATTCTGGGAAAGACAGACATGCTGTAGGGCTGGAACTACCACTAGGAAGATGCTGATGACAGAGGGAACACAGGACAGGCTCTCAAACATTGCACAGGTATCCCCAGCTAAAGGAATGAACTTGCAGTTAAGAAGTACAAACTCGGATTGTTAGCTCCTTTCCCTCTAGAGGGAAGAGAAGTAAGAAAGAAACAGAACATAAAGTGATACCTAAGAACAAGTCATTGAAAAGCATTGGAAAGATGTGCTTCTCTGGTTAAAATTTAGCCCTGAAAGCTCAGGAAAAATAAACACCTGCAGGAGGAGAGCACACTTTACCAAATTGTTACTAAATAGCACATATTTGTTCGTGCCAGCACACGAATCCAAACACAAAGCACATCACGAAAAGCTGAATGAATGGCACAGCTGTCTAAGGGTGGAAGGGTACAAATAACATAAACAGATGAAGAAGGAACTATTAATCAACCCTCATGAATCCAACATAAATTATGCTGTCCTCTATTTTTGTCCTCTTCCCTATGACTC
Source organism: Choloepus didactylus (assembly GCF_015220235.1). Lineage (NCBI taxonomy): Eukaryota > Metazoa > Chordata > Mammalia > Pilosa > Megalonychidae > Choloepus > Choloepus didactylus. The sequence goes on along the minus strand of NC_051311.1, from coordinate 161,392,685 downwards.
CTTCACTTTCCTCCTGTGAGCGTGTCTGCCTCAATGTATAACTGAAGACCTCCTGACAGCAGGACCTCATGGGGCTGAGTTGGTCCCCGGGAACTCGCCCAGGGTGGGCTCTCTAGTGCTGCTTATAAACTACAGTGGCAAATACGTGCAAATATTTAACAGGGGCAGTAAAGCTTGAAGAAAAGGAAAGGATCAGATTACATACAAGTTTTTATTGAATTTAGGAGGAGAAACATATCACCATTAGGTTATGGGAGGAAAATTGCCCATGATTTCCAAACCAAAAGAGAGACCAAGTTTGGGTGTGGATGCCAGTTGAGAAAAATAGCTCAGCTGGAAATCCATCTGCTAGGGGTGATATGGAAAACAGCACCCTGAACATCTGTAGCTGCCATGACTCCCTGTGGCTATTTGCTTGTTTAGCGAACTCTCTCTCTCATCTATCCTTGGACTATGAAGTCCAAATGCCAAATTCATGGGTGGGTGAAAGTTTTACCCAGAGGACATGGGCCACGCCTGATTTCTTGAGATCCACTATTCAAACAGCCTGCACTTTGTTACCATCATCTTAAAACTGGGCCCAAGGTCTGTCTGAGATGCACAATGGTCACCTGCCTTTCTTAGAATGCCGAGGAGATAAAAGCAGTCATATATTGCCCTCCTTGCCTTGAAACTGTCAATGGAATCCAAGGAGCTGTGGGGAAGATGGGAGCTGCCAGCCCCTCATTCCTGCTTTCCCGCACTGATCCCTCATCTCTACGGATGCCACAGATGTTCTTGTCTTGGGACTCTCATTTTTCCTATAATCATCATTTGCATGTTTCCAAAGAAGGCCTGGGTGCCTTAGATCCTCAACCACCAGGACTGGTTCAGAGCTCTTCAGCTAAAAAAAGGCCTGTATTCCTACTCAAAAATAGCACTTTGTTAAGCTTCTTAAGCTGGGATTTTGGGCGCTCCCAGACGCCACCTAAGCTCACCTTCTGTACCTCTTCTGCACAAAGCCCATTCCTCCCTTTACTTCAAGAGAAAGTTCTGTCTCCCGGATGTCTGCAAACTGCTCTGACTAGACCCTCTTAACGCCATCTCTTATCCCCTCACTTACACAGAGGCTGCTTTTTCCAAAATGCATAAAATGCACCCATCTTGGCTAATTCTTGAGGCATTAACCAACCAAATCTTACATTCTTCAAGGCCTAACTCCAGGGTTAGTTTCTCCAGGAAGCTTCAAGCATGATTTGGATACATTCTTTCAGGTACTAGGCAGGCAACATGAGTGCAGCAGGTAGCAAATTTAAAATCTACGGTTACTCTGATTTCCCACACTCCTAGCGAGCTAAGGCGTCCTTATAACTAAGTGACCTGGGGGCAGCATAGCCCACATTTCCATTTCAGAATAAAAGAGAGGGTAAGAAGAATCTTTTCCCACTCCTTAGAGTTTCTGGCATAGCATTTGTGGTGGTTTGGAGCTATGTACCCCAGAAAAACATGGTCTTAAACTTTATCTATTCCTCTGGGTGTGAACTCATTGTAAGTAGGACCTTTTGATGACGCTACTTCAGTTAAGGTGTGTGTGGCCCATCTCAATCAGGATGGGTCTTAATCCTATTACTGGAGTCCTTTATAAGAAAATGAAATTCAGAGAGAAAGAGAGAAAAAGCCACAGAAGCAAGAAGCTGGAAGTCAATGGAACCTGGGAGAGCAGGGAGTGACCAGCAGACACTGTCTTGTGCATTGCCATGTGGCAGAGGAGCCAAGAACCAAGGATCACCGGCTGCCAGCCCCAGAATGTCAGTCCCTGGGAAGAAAGCATCACCTTGATTTGGACTTCTCCAAGCCTCAAAACCGTGAGCCACTACATGGTATTTATCTAAGAGTGCATACGTTCAATGGAAGACTACAAGCAATGAAAGACAACAATAGCCATGAGCAATCTTCAAAATACAGTGAATGAATCTTAAAACCACAATGTTGTACAAAAGAAGCAAGACACAAAAAGATACATACTATATTCATTTTCCTATATAAAGTTAAAAACAGGAGAAACTAAACTATAATATGGAGGGATTCATATTTTGGTTGTTAAAACATGTGAACTTAACACTTGACATAATAGGTTACTGTTTTGCGATGGTATCGGTATAGTCATTTGAACTACTGTGTATATTGTAAGACAGAGCAAGTGAGTAAACATATTGATGTTCGTGGGAACCAAAGTTCTCCCTGTGGGAGGAGGGGTATACAAATCTAGAATGAGAAAAGATAGGGAGGAAGCCTATGATGCTGTATTTGAATCAGAGGTAATCTGCACGAGCTCATATATTTTTAAAAATATTTCTTAGCTCTGTTCACTATGGAGAAGCAATGGCACTCCATCAGCAAAGAGCACAGCCAGTGACTGGCTCTTGGTTTTTAGACACCATTCCCCAGTCGACATAAGTAGGGAGTTGGCAAGAAATGGCTTGGGTAGGGGAATTCCAAAGTTCCCCTCTACTGTTTCAGAAAGCCCAAAATGCTCACAGACGAATGGGGATATGTCTAAAGGATGTAGGAGCCAGCTTGAAGGGCCTTGCACTCCTCAAACTTGGAACCATTTGGACACCCAACAATCATGGCAATGACAGAGTAGAACACACCAGGAAGGGGCATGCAGGGGGCTTTCTAACAAGGTTCCGTTTCCTGGGCTGTGGTTACGTGTACATGTGCTTTACGATAATGTGTCGCACTGTACACTTATGCATGATGAGCTTTTCTGTCTGTGGACGATTTTCATGACAAGAAGGGCCAAAAAAAAAAAAAAGCAAGTAGGAGATTTGCATATATCTATACACAATTCAGCAAATACCTTTCCCCTGTGCAGAATGTGTGGGAAACAAGACAAATAAGTCACAGGTCTTTACCTTGAGCAGGTCATAACCTAGTGAATATTATCACTTTATGTTCGTGTCAATCTAGAGATCGCTACTAAGTACAGGTGCAGAAATAGTGTATGTCATATGCTACCTTTTATATAAGAAAAAGGAAGGAAAATACATATTTGCTTGCATTGGCTAGAGAATCAATGATAGGATACACAAAAATGTATTGCAGATTTATTGTACCCTCCTAAGGGAGGGTGAGGGGGTAGGGAGGTAGATGGGGTAAAAAAAATGGGTAAACTGGGGAAAAAATGGATAAAAATGGGAGAAGATGCTCAATGTTATGGGAATGCTCAGGAATGATTACGGTTTGCAAACTTTCTTCAGTATGGTAGGATCATGTTGGAAGCAATGTAGTTATTTTAGTTTATTGGATTTTCTTATTCTTTTGTTTTGTTAAGATTTGTTAATTGTCTTGGGGTATGGTAGGGACATGCTGGAAGCAATACAATTATTTTAGGTTATTTGTTTTTCCTATTCCTTTGTTTTGTTTTGTTTGAATTGTGTTTTTTTTGATGAAGTCAAAAAAGCCACTGCATTAAAAAAATTAGCTTCAATGTGGTTATTAAGGTTATTTGGTTTTTCGTATACCTTTCATTATGGTTTGTTAATTTTCTTGGGGTATGGTAGGAACATGTTGGAAGCAATGCAGTTATTTTAGATTATTTGTTTTTCTTATTCCTTTTTTGGATATGGTTTATTAATTTTCTTGGGGTATGGTAGGAACATGTTGGAAACAAAGTAGTTATTTTAGGTTATTTGTTTTTCTTAATCCTTTGCTTTGTTTTGTTTGAAATGCTGTGGTTTTTCTTATTGTTTGTTTTAATTTTTTGATAGTTAAAAAATTTTAAAAATGGGTAAACTGGGAAAAAATGGATAAAAATGGGAGCAGACAGTTATGGATGCCTTGTTCTATCGTTCCGATTTTTGAATAACGGAATCTATTATCTATTCAAAACAACAAAAAATAACATTTAAAAATAATGAACATTCTTGATTAAGAAAAACACTTATTTAAAATATACCTGAAAAAAGAAATAGTAAAAAGAAAACTCATGAGCATTGTTACAAGTCACATAGCAACTTATTAGCATAAAAGTAAACCAAGGGACACTCTAAGGGGGTTGGTTTAAGGGACCCAGCGACGCTACCTTTCTTGTTCAGCTGCAAGACGGAAGGCGGGGGTGTGGTCACCTTCAGAGCCAGACCGTACGCGCCGCGGAAAGAATGGCTGTCCCTGATGATGAAGGATCCGGGCTCCTTGTCCTTCAACATGGCGATGGCTGGAAGGACGGGAAAAGAAAGAAGTCAAGGTCTGCGGTGTCAGATGCCATCTCCTTTCATCTGTGCCATCGAGGGGTGCTCTGGGCTCAAGCCTACAAAACCAGCCCCCTTGCCAGGGCATCCCCTTGCCCTTCTGCAGGAGGGCCCTGTAGTGAAGCAGGACACCTTCCTGTCTGCAGGTGAGGGGCCCTGGTGGAGAGCCAGGGTGACACACACATCCATGGGGAGCCCGGCTGTGAAGGCGGCCAGGGGAAAGGGGGTGGCCCTCTGTGGGGCTCCGTCCCGGATGCTCTCTCTTATACAGGGTATCTGGTTACTCCCCCAGAACCCAGGGGTTCAGGAAGGTTCCCCCCACCCAACAGCCCCCACCATGGCGGGTCCCCTCAACAAGCAACAGGGTCCAAAGATGGACAGATGGTGCAGGAACTGGAATCCCAGCTGTCACAGTGCACCCCTGCTCCTTCTCCTCTTTGGAACCATCCCCAGTGTGCTATTTTTCAGAAAGATTTTAGACTATATAAGAGAAGAGAAGTTTCTAACCACATTTTCTGAAGATAGAAAGGCTATACCCCCAAAGGTACTGAACAGCTAACACAAATTCCAAGATTCGCCACAGGGAATGGCAGAAGGGTGGCCCCGGGGCAGCCATCTCTCCTGTGGCATCTGAGGCGGACATGGCCGACTGAGGCCAGCCTACAGGGCCCGTCTCTATGTGGCCGCTACCCATCAATCGGGGTGGACGGCTGAGCAGAGCAGTGCCCACCTTGCCCAGGCAAAGCTGGAGGGCATTTAGCTAAACACAGCTATTGCTCAACACATGAAACCCAAACAAAACCCACCTCTTCATGCTCAAAATCTGGCACTCCTAGTCCTCCCCCAGGATAGAGGGAAAAAGACGGACAGTGTTAGCGTAACGTCAGCTTCAAGTTGGATGCTTCCCTGACCCAGCCCAGAATTTTCTCTGACGACAGGAATATATCTCTGAGTTATATTCACAGAAAAAAAGAGAAATCTAGGGATTTAAAGTATAAGTTATATAAAGTTCCAGCTACAGCATCACTGTCTCTTTTTTTTTTCCATGCTGAGGGCTCTGTCTAGACAGATTAGGGCATGGGATATGAACCATTAAATGGCAGGCCATCCCTGTTACCCTCCAGTAAATAATTTCACAGTGTCTTCTGTCTGAGGCCCCCTTATGGGTTCCTACATTGGCCCCTCAACTACAGGCATGGCATCTGTTGGGCTCTAAGATGAGACAAGGGTTTCATCCACACACTTTTCCACAGCCCTGCACCCTTTCCCCGGGGCTGAATTAGGAGATGCAGGATAAGCTCAACACCCTTCTCGTGACAAGGCAGGAAATCATAAACTGGTCATCTGGAGGGGAAAGAGGGGGTGGAAAACAGGGACTCTCAAAGTGAAAGAGATTTGGTTCCAACCCCCAACAAGGGTGTAATGCCTGATACTTGTGGAATGAAAGCCGGTTAGAGCTTCAACCAACATCTGTCAAACCAAGATGGCGGCCCAGGGGGCTAAGGGGAGGGAGAGCACCAGGGCACAGAGCAGGGAGCTCTCTGGCATTTTGAGGACAGGCCTCTAAACCATGCACACAACTGCATTTTTCCTCATAATATGCTTTCTAAATTTGAGGGCTGAACATGTATTATTTTCCTTAAGTAGGGAAAATCTCAGAAATTTTTTTTCAATTATGATATATCTCAACAGACCTTTTTTTTTTTAAATAGAGCTTTTAAAAAGCTATGCTGGAGGCGGGGCAAGATGGCAGACTGGTGAGCTGTATGTTTTAGTTACTCCTCCAGGAAAGTAGGTAAAAAGCCAGGAACTGCGTGGACTGGACACCACAGAGCAATCTGTCTTTGGGCATACTTCATACAACACTCATGAAAACATGGAACTGCTGAGATCAGCGAAATCTGTAAGTTTTTGCGGCCAGGGGACCCACGCCCCTCCCTGCCAGGCTCAGTCCCGGGGGAGGAGGGGCTGTCAGCTCCAGGAAGGAGAAGGGAGAACTGCAGTGGCAGCCCTTATCGGAAACTCATTCTACTGATCCAAACTCCAACCATAGATAGACTGAGACCAGACACCAGAGACTCTGAGAGCAGCCAGCCCAGCAGAGAGGAGACAGGCATAGAAAAAAAACAACACGAAAAACTCCAAAATAAAAGCAGAGGATTTTTGGAGTTCTGGTGAACACAGAAAGGGGAAGGGCGGAGATCAGGCCTTGAGGCGCATATGCAAATCCCGAAGCAAGGCTGATCTCTCTGCCCTGTGCACCTTTCCTTAATGGCCCTGGTTGCTTTGTCTATTAGCATTTCAATAACCCATTAGATCTCTGAGGAGGGCCGTTTTTTTTTTTTTTTTTTTTAAATCCTTTTTGCTTTTTCTAAAACAATTACTCTAAGAAGCTCAATACAGAAAGCTTCAAAGAATTGAAATTTGGGCACGTCAAGTCAAGAGCAGAACTAAGAGAGCTCTGAGACAAAAGGCAATAATCCAGTGGCTGAGAAAATTCACTAAACAACACAACTTCCCAAGAAAAGGGGGGTGTCCGCTCACAGCCACCATCCTGGTGGACAGGAAACACTCCTGCCCATCGCCAGCCCCATAGCCCAGAGCTGCCCCAGACAACCCAGTGTGACGGAAGTGCTTCAAATAACAGGCACACACCACAAAACTGGGCGTGGACATTAGCCTTCCCTGCAACCTCAGCTGAATGTCCCAGAGCTGGGAAGGGGGAGCAGTGTGAATTAACAGAGCCCCATTCAGCCATCATTTCAGCAGACTGGGAGCCTCCCAACACAGCCCAGCAGCCCAGAACTGCCCTGGGGGGACGGCACTCACCTGTGACATAGCACAGTCATCCCTCAACAGAGGACCCAGGGTGCACAGCCTGGAAGAGGGGCCCACTTGCAAGTCTCAGGAGCCATACGCCAATACCAAAGACTTGTGGGTCAGTGGCAGAGACAAACTGTGGCAGGACTGAACTGAAGGATTAGACTATTGCAGTAGCTTTAAAACTCTAGGATCATCAGGGAGATTTGATTGTTAGGGCCACCCCCCCTCCCCGACTGCCCAGAAACACGCCCCACATACAGGGCAGGCAACACCAACTACACACGCAAGCTTGGTACACCAATTAGGCCCCACAAGACTCACTCCCCCACTCACCAAAAAGGCTAAGCAGGGGAGATCTGGCTTGTGGAGAACAGGTGGCTCGTGGACGCCACCTGCTGGTTATTTAGAGAAAGTGTACTCCACGAAGCTGTAGATCTGATAAATTAGAGATAAGGACTTCAACTGGTCTACAAACCCTAAAAGAACCCTATCAAGTTCAGCAAATGCCACGAGGCCAAAAACAACAGAAAATTATAAAGCATATGAAAAAACCAGACGATATGGATAACCCAAGCCCAAGCACCCAAATCAAAAGACCAGAAGAGACACACCTAGAGCAGCTACTCAAAGAACTAAAGATGAACAATGAGACCATAGTACGGGATATGAAGGAAATCAAGAAGACCCTAGAAGAGCATAAAGAAGACATTGCAAGACTAAATAAAAAAATGGATGATCTTATGGAAATTAAAGAAACTGTTGACCAAATTAAAAAGATTCTGGACACTCATAGTACAAGACTAGAGGAAGTTGAACAACGAATCAGTGACCTGGAAGATGACAGAAGGGAAAATGAAAGCATAAAAGAAAGAATGGGGAAAAAAAATTGAAAAACTCGAAATGGACCTCAGGGATATGATAGATAATACGAAACGTCCGAATATAAGACTCATTGGTGTCCCAGAAGGGGAAGAAAAGGGTAAAGGTCTAGGAAGAGTATTCAAAGAAATTGTTGGGGAAAACTTCCCAAATCTTCTAAACAACATAAATACACAAATCATAAATGCTCAGCGAACTCCAAATAGAATAAATCCAAAAAAACCCACTCCGAGACATATACTGATCACACTGTCAAACATAGAAGAGAAGGAGCAAGTCCTGAAAGCAGCAAGAGAAAAGCAATTCACCACATACAAAGGAAACAGCATAAGACTAAGTAGTGACTACTCAGCAGCCACCATGGAGGCGAGAAGGCAGTGGCACGATATATTTAAAATTCTGAGTGAGAGGAATTTCCAGCCAAGAATACTTTATCCAGCAAAGCTCTCCTTCAAATTTGAGGGAGAGCTTAAATTTTTCACAGACAAAGAAATGCTGAGAGAATTTGCTAACAAGAGACCTGCCCTACTGGAGATACTAAAGGGAGCCCTACAGACAGAGAAACAAAGACAGGACAGAGAGACTTGGAGAAAGGTTCAGTACTAAAGAGATTCGGTATGGGTACAATAAAGGATATTAATAGAGAGAGGGAAAAATATGGCAAACATAATCCAAAGGATAAGATGGCCGATTCAAGAAATGCCTTCACGGTTTTAACGTTGAATGTAAATGGATTAAACTCCCCAATTAAAAGATATAGATTCGCAGAATGGATCAAAAAAAATGAACCATCAATATGTTGCATACAAGAGACTCATCTTAGACACAGGGACACAAAGAAACTGAAAGTGAAAGGATGGAAAAAAATATTTCATGCAAGCTACAGCCAAAAGAAAGCAGGTGTAGCAATATTAATCTCAGATAAAATAGACTTCAAATGCAGGGATGTTTTGAGAGACAAAGAAGGCCACTACATACTAATAAAAGGGGCAATTCAGCAAGAAGAAATAACAATCATAAATGTCTATGCACCCAATCAAGGTGCCACAAAATACATGAGAGAAACATTGGCAAAACTAAAGGAAGCAATTGATGTTTCCACAATAATTGTGGGAGACTTCAACACATCACTCTCTCCTATAGATAGATCAACCAGACAGAAGACCAATAAGGAAATTGAAAACCTAAACAATCTGATAAATGAATTAGATTTAACAGACATCTACAGGACATTACATCCCAAATCACCAGGATACACATACTTTTCTAGTGCTCACGGAACTTTCTCCAGAATAGATCATATGCTGGGACATAAAACAAGCCTCAATAAATTTAAAAAGATTGACATTATTCAAAGCACATTCTCTGACCACAATGGAATACAATTAGAAGTCAATAACCATCAGAGACTTAGAAAATTCACAAATACCTGGAGGTTAAACAACACACTCCTAAACAATCAGTGGGTTAAAGAAGAAATAGCAAGAGAAATTGCTAAATATATAGAGACGAATGAAAATGAGAACACAACATACCAAAACCTATGGGATGCAGCAAAAGCAGTGCTAAGGGGGAAATTTATAGCACTAAACGCATATATTAAAAAGGAAGAAAGAGCCAAAATCAAAGAACTAATGGATCAACTGAAGAAGCTAGAAAATGAACAGCAAACCAATCCTAAACCAAGTACAAGAAAAGAAATAACAAGGATTAAAGCAGAAATAAATGACATAGAGAACAAAAAAACAATAGAAAGGATAAATATCACCAAAAGTTGGTTCTTTGAGAAGATCAACAAGATTGACAAGCCCCTAGCTAGACTGACAAAATCAAAAAGAGAGAAGACCCATATAAACAAAATAATGAATGAAAAAGGTGACATAACTGCAGATCCTGAAGAAATTAAAAAAATTATAAGAGGATATTATGAACAACTGTATGGCAACAAACTGGATAATGTAGAAGAAATGGACAATTTCCTGGAAACATATGAACAACCTAGACTGACCAGAGAAGAAATAGAAGACCTCAACCAACCCATCACAAGCAAAGAGATCCAATCAGTCATCAAAAATCTTCCCACAAATAAATGCCCAGGGCCAGATGGCTTCACAGGGGAATTCTACCAAACTTTCCAGAAAGAACTGACACCAATCTTACTCAAACTCTTTCAAAACATTGAAAAAAATGGAACACTACCTAACTCATTTTATGAAGCTAACATCAATCTAATACCAAAACCAGGCAAAGATGCTACAAAAAGGAAAACTACCGGCCAATCTCCCTAATGAATATAGATGCAAAAATCCTCAACAAATACTTGCAAATCGAATCCAAAGACACATTAAAAAAATCATACACCATGACCAAGTGGGGTTCATTCCAGGCATGCAAGGATGGTTCAACATAAGAAAAACAATCAATGTATTACAACACATTAAAAACTCGAAGGGGAAAAATCAATTGATCATCTCAATAGATGCTGAAAAAGCATTTGACAAAATCCAACATCCCTTTTGATAAAAACACTTCAAAAGGTAGGAATTGAAGGAAACTTCCTCAACATGATAAAGAGCATATATGAAAAACCCACAGCCAGCATAGTACTCAATGGTGAGAGACTGAAAGCCTTCCCTCTAAGATCAGGAACAAGACAAGGATGCCCGCTGTCACCACTGTTATTCAACATTGTGCTGGAAGTGCTAGCCAGGGCAATCTGGCAAGACAAAGAAATAAAAGGCATCCAAATTGGAAAAGAAGAAGTAAAACTGTCATTGTTTGCAGATGATATGATCTTATATCTAGAAAACCCTGAGAAATCGACGATACACCTACTAGAGCTAATAAACAAATTTAGCAAAGTAGCGGGATACAAGATTAATGCACATAAGTCAGTAATGTTTCTATATGCTAGAAATGAACAAACTGAAGAGACACTCAAGAAAAAGATACCATTTTCAATAGCAACTAAAAAAATCAAGTACCTAGGAATAAACTTAACCAAAGATGTAAAAGACCTATACAAAGAAAACTACATAACTCTACTAAAAGAAATAGAAGGGGACCTTAAAAGATGGAAAAATATTCCATGTTCATGGATAGGAAG